>NW_015217850.1:0-1493 GCF_001447785.1 Gekko japonicus | reverse complement strand
TGTCCACTCAGTAGATCAGTAACAGGATTCTTACCTCCCAAAAACGCAGCAATGGTATGTGGCTCAGCAGCTCCATAGCGACAGCTGTACAAGAAAAACAGCAGTTGTCACACTTAGGACAGCGTAACAGGACAAACCTGTGTACCATTTCAGGTCTTCCCAGAGTCTTCTACTGCAGCCAAAACTGTTCAGGAGAGACAGTTTTCCCAAAGGAAATAGGCTGTCATTTTAACATGTCTGAAACGTTTCAGGCCCGTTTCTCCTATATTTCATTGTTTACTGGATGTATTGTGATGTATTTATTATTGTTCTCTATTTTAAAATCCAGGTTTTTTTGAATTTTTTTTGTTTGTGTTATACTGTCCTTCTTTGGAACAGCCTGCCCGAATAAATACCATAGCCCAATTCTGTGGACAGCATACGGCTGTCTTATTTAGGCAGGCAGCTGAAGAATATTAAGTAGTATGCTATGGTTGTGCAGGAGATGAGGACATGATGTTGCTATAGCCTGTGAAGTTGATTTGTTTGGTTTTATGCTTTGTCTGCTAAGCCACTTTGAGTCTCCAGGCATGGTGAGAAAAATGGCATAAAATGTTGTAATAAATAAGACTGAGGAAAGTGATATTTTTTTCTTTTATATGATACTCACAACTCATGGATATAGTCATCCTTCACTGTTACAGGTAACCCATATTCTTGAAGAAAACTATTGAGACAAATTTTCAGTTTTCCAATATCATCCTCCACTTGGTAGTTATAAACCCCTGGGGAGAAAAATCAATTATACTTAAAGCTAACATTTCAGTAACAAAAACAGGATATACTCTTGAAAGATAAAAGGTGAAGTAGGAAGTTTTACTACCAGACTCGATTATATCTTTGCAATTTAATACATCAAATACACAGAATTTTAATAATGGTAAGACCCCCTTACCAAGATTTGCAATCAGTTTACATATTCAAGAACCTGTAACACTGAATATTATTAACCGTATAAATTATCATCTCCTAGAATACTTGTTCACTAAATCTATATTACACTCAAATAAATTGCTGGCATTAAAGCTTCTGTTTGACCTGTGGAGCAGAAAAAACAAAAAGCAATGCTGCATGAACTACCACGGCCACCGCCCTGGAAAATGGTAAAGCAAATTGGGTATTATTAAAATAAGCTTACCTGGATATCTTCCATGGTGTTTAAAAAATCTATCCACAGCACGTAACATTAAGTAAAGCACCATCTCACTATCTGGATTGTCCACATGAGAAACTTAAGGGAGAGAAAAGGTCAATCTGTAATTCATTTAATGATCTGAGGAAGAGCAACACATCAATAACAATTCAGATTGCTTTAACTTAATGCATTTTTGCAATTTCACTATGTATAAGCAACCCAAAACTTTGAATTCTGCATCTAAGAATAAAACTGCAAGTTTATTAGCATCACATCAAGCAGACTCCAAGGTAATATTGAGGAATTTCACATTACCCTT
>NW_015217849.1:0-1493 GCF_001447785.1 Gekko japonicus | reverse complement strand
AAGAAGTTTCAGTGCCAGCAAAGCTGTTCAATACCTGCTAACAGTATTGCTTTCTCAGCAAACAGTGGCCTGACCTGTGGGAACTGGATCTGGCATTTGGTAAATCTCATTGATCCTACCTTGGTCCCAAGTCAGGTTTACAAGGAAAACAGTAGAATTAGGCAGGGATGCTTTCCTATGCTTGCTGAGCCATCCACTGCATCTCAAGTGCTGGTCTTCCCTTGTGAATAACGTAGTGCCCTTCCATGTGCAGGCCTGCTGGGGGAAAGCAAAACCAAATTGGGGGAGTGGGTGGGGGATTAATGCTAACCAGTAAAATGCAAAGGCAGACAGAACCACTTTCTTTTGAAACTCTGACCTGTGCTTGACATTAGATTGCAAAGACTGTAGCACTGAGGACTGTGAAAGCTCCATTATACTGCCACAGAAATCCACCCCTCCTGCAGACATGATTTACCCATGTTGAACAAGACTCTTGTCTGACATGACGCCAAAGCACTTAGCGTGAAAATCTTTTTTGTTTTTCGCTAATGTAATATGTAGAGCAGCGAGCGCTGTCATTCTGCAGGTAGTGTCAGTTGTAGTTCGTGTAATATCATTTCCTCAGCAATTAGTAGAATGGGATGAGGTCCTTTGGGAATTCAAAGCAGCACTATATGGTTCATCTTTTAAAGGCAGTCCTTTCTTTCCAGGAGTCAGTAGGTATTTCTATTCCAGCATTTCTATTAGCTTTCTGAGGCTCATCCCTTCCCCCCCTCCGACTGTTTTTGTTCTAATTTTGAAGGAAAGTTTTCTTTTCTTTTTTCCCTGCCAAATTAGTGTGTGTTGATAGTGGCCTGTAGCCAGCCATTAGAGCCTTTGCTTTCAGTGTGAGGAAAGGGGATAATTGAGGTAGTGTGTGCAATAAATGAGAGGTTGCATCAGTCTCATATAAGCCTTTCATAAGCCTTAACATGCAAAGTGAGGCACATTGATGGGTGTTGCAAAAGGATACAGTTTGTACATGAAAGAGAAGGCGTTTTAGTAGGCTATTCGCCTCTAAGAAGTGACTAGACAAAAAAGCCAATCATTTATAATCTTGCCAAGAGTATGACAAAGGGATTGTGACAAAACTCTTTAATATAACAACTTGTTATGAAAATATTCTATTCACTCTTGCTTGTCTCCTTGCAATAAATAGTACATGACTTTGTCATTAAGTTTTGTTGAGTTCATCATAATATTGGAAAGGATGAAATCTGTATGAAAAATGGAGCTCAAAAGTATTAGTATTGAGTGTTTATAAAGTGCATTAATTGCAATATTTAATGTTTTCTGAATATTCAGTTTTAATAGAAAAACCATTAGAAACCACATTCTGATTTTTTCCCAGTATTTCTTCCTCACACACACAAAAAACACCAATTATGGAATGATATAGGTATTTATTGCAGTGCAATCCTGAGAATATTTTTGTGGGAATAAAACCCTTCAAACAGACCTGAGAGGGAATC
>NW_015217848.1:0-1493 GCF_001447785.1 Gekko japonicus | reverse complement strand
CTCTCTCTCTCTCTCTCTCTCGTATATATTCCTTTATTCCCTTATAGAGGATCCATTTGACAGATGTAAACTGCTTAATGGAAAAACTTTTTATTCTCTCAAGAGATCATTTGTGTCAAACAAGCCAACTGGGCATTGGTCATGTGAGATTAAAACACCCCAACAACATGTTGCCTGCTTTCCTTCCAAGCTTGAAACCAAGGTATAACTACACACTTAATGTATTCATCTAAATTATTTTGCCTTCTGTATAAAGATACAACAAACCCCGACCAATTAAAAATCACATTGGCCAATTAATTGCAATTTTATAGTCTCTTCTATAGGCATTCCCTGAAGATTGTTTGTTTAAACATTGCAAGTCTAAGGTCAGACATAGCATTCCATAGAAAATTAGACCCCAGTGTTCATTACCAATTCAATTTGTGTTAACCAAAGGAACAGCCATGACAGCCAGTTATAAAAAATGTGTGTCCAAGCTTCATCATCTTGTATCACAAACAACATTAATGCAAATTGAAAGCATTAGATCAAATCAACCCCTTTTTATTAACAGATGCCTTATTGCTGGGGATATTTGGCAGAGACCAATATTGACATGTCCTCTTCTCCTTGTTAAGAATATTAATGGCTGACATAGCTTGGGAGCACCTATTCTCTGTTGTGTCATAAAAGTCCAAATGTCTAATGATACAAGGTACAGGGAGGCACTGTCTTATATTACACATTATAAGCACTGTTGGTTTTATATTACTAGGTAAAAGTCTGTTATTAAAATAGGCAGTGTGTGCTGGTGGACTGTTTGACTTTTGCAAGGGCCCCTGTTACAAGGGTAAGTGGGCAGTGAACACCTGTTGCATCCTCTGCAGTGTTCTGTCAATAAGGACCAAACAGCTGTTGTCAGAGGTGGAGGGTAATGTTTGCCCTTACCCCAATAATGTCCCTAACGGTACTGTTTCACAATTCCCTGCTGGAGGGAATAGCAACATTCAGTTCTGGTTGAAGTGAAGTGGCCTGGAAGCAAAAATTGTCTTTGTCCCTGGGGATCCCTTTAGTTATGAATCATGCCTGCTCCAGTCAGCACAGTTCCATCCTATGTCATGTTTTTTGGTCACACAAAATAACCTCAAATCCCAACACCCACATTTTATTCCTTTTTATAAGTAAAACTTCATCTACCTTTGCACTAAATTCCTCAATGGGACAGAGACAATGTAGTATTTATAAGGCCAATTGGTATGCTGGCTAAAGAAAGTTATTTGGTGTATTAAATATGTGGAAGAATAGAAGGATTTGGATTCCTTTCTAAATACACATTCTACGAACCCCTTCTTCAATCTCCAAACTGGATGGCAGCAAAAGAAATACAGTAAGGCCACTCATAGACAGCCTAAATGGCTCTACCTGCTCCCCAGGGTGCAAAAAAATATAATATTGTAAACTAACCAAAAGAGACCAAATCCTTAATGGCAGCCTGATATGCACCAAAATGT
>NW_015217847.1:0-1494 GCF_001447785.1 Gekko japonicus | reverse complement strand
TCCAACCATGTGCAGGAAGGGAGTTAAAACACACGTGTTCCAAAATGTCAGCTCCACCAATTAATATTTACCCTTATTGATTAACCAGTTAAAGACATAGTTATAATTGCAGCCTTTGTTTGTTAATTTAAGCCCTCTATTTGAGTTTGCTTTCTGTTTCCTCTTAATTGTGTCTCCTGTTTCTCTAGGGCCTTTAATGGGATGGGATCCCAAAGACGCTCTTGGAATATTCAAGAGCTTTTCTGGGGTCCAGTGGGGTTTCTGGGTTTTTAAAAATTTGAACTGCTGGCCCCAATGCTATATCACAAACTTCTTTTCAGGCTTCTCCCAGAGTTTCAAAAGTGGCCAGGGGAGAGAGAAGGTTGATTCTGCTTAAGAAAAACGAGTCTAAAAGCCTTCCTGGACGTCCAGAATTTGTGCATTAGGCTTTGATTCTTACCCCGGGATAATGTGTTGCATACAGTCTCTATTTCTTTATGACATCCCATTGAGCTGCTGTTGTTTTTGCCAGCTTGCAAATGTACCACTTACAATGCTCGATAGCAACGTGTGCGTTGCTTGTTATGAAGTTCTACGCTCCCTGAATGTGATAAGGGATGGCAGCTGCCTGTATATTTTGAAACTATTGTGGCAACATGGTCCTGTAGTTGTTGGTTGTTTCTAACATTGTCAGATATATTGACAAGGCACTGCCTGCACTAAGTTACCTCTAAGGATTTACTAATTCTTGATTTCTCACACTGTTCTTCACCTGGAGAACACTCGTGCTGGGATTGCTATAAGCATGGAATGTGTAAGCCATTAGTAAGAGACCAGCACATGCAGCTCCACCCAGTGACTCCAAACCGTGTGCCAAAATCAATGCAAACTAAATACTCATATACTGTATGTCCTCAGGTATATTTACACAGGGTGCCTTTGGCTGTTTTAATTTTTCTGCCATTGGTCTTATAAGGCAGGAAGGAAGGGTGTAATTTGCAGAGCCTGGCTCTCCGAATACAGGAAGGGAGGAAAGTCTAGTCAGCAAGCTGGTTACTCAGCTCCTCCATTTATTGGAACCAAAGCCAATGGCAAGATGAATTCTAGCTCTGTGTTGCTGGAGAAGGGGCGTGTGCAGATGTACAAATGTGTCCTTGTTAACACAAAAAAATGATCATGTTCTTCCATCCTAAATGAACGACATAGTGTACAGCCTGAAGATGCCAGGTCTACACAAGCACTGAGCTGTTTAAACACTCAGTTCACAGGGCATGAAATGCAGTCTATATAAATGCTTTCTTTAATGTTTATTTTGGCACAATTTGTAAAAAATAAATCAACTAAACCATGGCTGTAGACCTTCTGCTTAACATATCTATTACTGAAAAGCAGGTCATTAAACTGTCAAAATGCAAATTTAATTATATAGCAATATAATCAATAAAACCATCTAAGGGCCAGACCAGTCACAATGAGGGCAGTGGTGTTTG
Source organism: Gekko japonicus (assembly GCF_001447785.1). Classification (NCBI taxonomy): domain Eukaryota; kingdom Metazoa; phylum Chordata; class Lepidosauria; order Squamata; family Gekkonidae; genus Gekko; species Gekko japonicus. The sequence continues at coordinate 25 of NW_015217847.1, read as the reverse complement.
TTTACTTCCATTCTAAAAAGGAGAA
>NW_015217846.1:0-1495 GCF_001447785.1 Gekko japonicus | reverse complement strand
TGACCATTCATATTCTTGAAGAGTAAAACCTGCACTTGGACAGCACTAATAAATCTGAAATAAAGCCTTAGTTCAGTTTCTTGAAAGAATCCTTAGCAGGTGCTTAGCAGGTGTAATGAATACCTCCTTGACCTAACATACACTTTGGCCTGTATATTTGACAGGTGAAGGGCTAGCCATTGCATCATCAGTATTGCTGGAAATGCCTTTTATGTAAATATTCTCTCTTTTAGCCAATGCAGTGGCTCATTTTGATGGACTCATCATGAAATGTGCAGCTATGTCATATTAGATTATGATTAGATATCATAATTACATTTTCTTCTGCCACTTTATCATCATTTCCCATAACTGTCAATATAGTGTGGTGGAAATACAATCTGCCATGGCTTTATATGGAGAGGTCACTTAGGTGTACAGATGGTCTGAGAGATGAAGCATGGAGGCTAAAAAAGACAGCTACTGTGCTGGAGGCTAAAGCAAGGAAGATAAACTGAATGTTGACAGTGACTTTGACACACATTATCAACTCCTTTGAGGAAACCCAGCCACTCCAGAACTGTTCCAGGTGGTGGATGACTTATCTTGGAGAGCCAGCCAGGTTTTAACTCGCATATTTTATAATGGGGGCGGGGCTGTGATCAGATATCCTGCAATATACTGGATCAGATTCTGTTTTACCACTTCCCTGAGATACTGAAAATGAAAAGCTTTAGCACAAACTCAGTGTACATAAGGGTAAAGAAAGCAAAGTAATTTAGTGGAAATAGTACTATAGCACTTCAGATTGTTCACAGTGCATCAGGTGATTCTGACCTATTTCACAGGATTGTTTCACCAATTGCTCAGGTAATGTATGTGAAAGATTTGCAGTAACATATAAATGTCCAATAGCTCAGTAGAAGAATGTTTATCCCTGCAAGGAAGATCAGAATTATAACCATAGTTAAAATGGAGGACAGAAATACAATTGCCTAAAGCCATCTAATTAATTAATGGCAGAAGTGGAAGCCGAGCTTTCGGTACGTAGCTTGGTCACTTAGGGCATAACTACATGATACAGTTTTTCTGGGTGAATCCACAGGTTTTGTCAGCAGATGTTTTCTGAATATCCATGCCCCTTTGGTGTACTGGATTGGGATCACAGCACTTGAGGAGAGGGAAGCTTCCTCCACACACCATTTTTTCTGACATGAAGTGGCACTGGGTGTCCTGTTTCTCCCACTGAGAAAGTCTATGTTTATTCTGTCAGCATATGTGGAACCCCGAATGGGGCAAAAATACCCCCTCCAAGTTATTTCTATTGGAACAATGGTACAGGGAAACCTTAAACATCCTCTCCCTATGTTCCATGGTATAAATAATGTCCATGCATGCCAGGAAGGCACAGACTGACTTGGAGACATACCTGGAAAAAAATTATTTTGTGGTTAGCCTCTTAGACACTGATAAACATTTCAAAATGTACTATGTATAATGAAAATCTATTGACTAT
>NW_015217845.1:0-1494 GCF_001447785.1 Gekko japonicus | reverse complement strand
ATTTCTAGAAGATCCTTTGCCATTTCTGAATCTGTCCATAGCATATCTATTCTAGACCAGGATCGATGCCTATGCGAAAAATATGTATAGTCCTTTTTATCTGGGTTTCTGGTTCTCCATAAGTCAATCAAATTTAATTCCTCTGCCAACTTAAGGTAGCTGTCTGGCAATCCTGTTCCCATTTTCTTGGTTTTCTTTGTTTTTTTCCTATCTTGCTTTGGGTCTAAAACGGCATTGAAGTCTCCTACTATACAGATGTTTTCGGGATTTTCTCTTGTTATTATCATTTTAAGTTCTTTAAAGAAAGCCTCTTGGTTATTATTAGGAGCATATATATTCACTATCCATGTTTCTTTCCCATTTCTTTTTATTTCTACTATCACCATTCTTCCGTCAGGCGATTTATATTTTATGGTTGGTTGTAACTGTGCCTTTACATATGTTGCCACTCCCCTTTTTTAACTTTATCTGCTGCAGTAAATAAGATACCTAATTTTTGTAATCTAAATATTTTATATGATCTTCTTTTGTGTGCGTTTCTTGTAAGCATACTATGTCCACATTCATTCTAGAGATTTGGTGGAATATTTTTCGTCTCTTTTGTGGATTATTCATACCATTTACATTTACTGAGATTAAGTTTAGTTTTTTAGTTGCCATCTTTGTTTCCTTTCTCTAGCGTCACTATACTTTTTAGCTGTAGCCTCGTTTGTATTTGTGATTCCGTCTTAGATCTAAGTTGTCATTGTTTTTTCCTCTCCCTTAATTCTTTTTTAGCTTCCTTTTTATCTTGTGTCTGTGTCATAGAGTTTTGCGATTCTTCTTCTTCACTACTTTCTTCTTCATCTTCTTCTTCCTCGTGTTCTTTTCCTTCTTTTGAGTGGTTTCGTCTTTGCCATCCTAAGTCCTGTCCTTTTTCCAGAAAATTTCCCAATTTGAACACCGAATCTATTCTAAATCTTTTTGTTTTATAGAGAAATAGCAGACCTTCAGGTATTAGCCATTGATATTGTATATTGTTTTTCCTCAGTAACGTCGTCAGAGTGCCATAGCTTTGTCTTTTCTCTCTTACTCGCATCGGAGTATCTTTTAGTACTCTGACTTCCTCTCCTGCTATTTTTAATTGTTTTGTGTTAGCTGCATGTAGTATTTGATCTCTGCGGTGCTTTTTATTAAATTTGACATGTACTTCTCTAGGCAGGTTATGCTTCCTGGCATAACTTGAGTTTTTTCTAAAGACCGTGTCTACGTCTGCTGCTAGTTCTTTTCCGCCAACTATGTTAAATTGTTCCACTAAATTCTGAATCAACTCTTCTTTTAGATTTTTATTTATTTTTTCTGTTATGTTCTGAAATCTTAGGATAACTCCTGCCTTTTCCATCTCGAGCATAATTAACGTTTCTTCCATTTTGTCTGTCTTTTTCTTAAGTTCTTGCATTTCCTGGCCCAGATCCTAGTTCGACCACTACTGTACTAGCTCTCAGCTACTGAGAT
>NW_015217844.1:0-1495 GCF_001447785.1 Gekko japonicus | reverse complement strand
CACTTTCCAACTGGATTTTGCCAGGGTTTCTTTTTTTGCCAGAAAGTGGATTAAAAGTGGATTATTAAGTGTCTGTGACCCCAGCCTGATTGCTGTTTGAAGGGATGCCTCCTCCCATATGGTCCCTCACATGCTTTAAGATGGCAGGATCCCCTCATCTGTCAAACTGCAAACCAGAGCAGTGAGATCCCAGGCCCTCTGTGGCAGCACCTTTCAAAATATCCCTCGCAAGTTCCAGAGGGTTAACCAAGACCTCCCTTAGGAGGTCTCATGGTTTGGTTTGTTTGTCTTTGAACATTCATTTTCTGACTTTTTAAACTGCCAGCAGATTTTATGTTTTTAACTGTGGAAGCCCTTGGACACTAAGGATTTGTAGAGTAGGCATATAAAAATGAACAGCTATGATACAGAAGATGAGTGTTTTCACAATTCCACAAATCAGTACAGTTCAAGCTGATGCAGGTGCAACCATCCCGTGTCTGTGTTCAGGTACCAACCCTGATTTACCTAGTTGTTTGATAAACACCAAAGTGATGCTGTGTGGAAGCTTTTCCCGATCAGCTTTTGAGCTCCAAATGCATTAGTTTACAGCTCAGACCATCCTGAGAGAAGGTAACAAAGAAGCATCCCCAGAGCCACTGCAGCAACAAAACATTGTACTGAAAGTGATAAGAACCAACAGAATGGATGGGTACTGAACAAGTTTCCTTCATTCCTTTTCATTGTTCCTCCTATACACACAAGCACCTCATTTGTAAATGCATTCTCAAGAAGTTGTAGCTCCGTAGCAAAAATGGACCACAAATGCTGCAAAGCCTGTAGAGCTCCCTGCGGTACATGCTGGGTGTGTACCAATTTTCTGAGCTGAATGAAGTTTGGAATTTCTCCGAATGCACATTTCAGACCCCTATTTCATTTCAGTCTGAAGCCATCAGTGTGTTTCTTTGTAAGCAAAGAACGTAAGAACGTCATAACTTCAAAGCTTTGCATTAGCAAACAGTTCATTTTTCGTCAGCAGTAATCAGTTTCTGGATTCTTTTTTTTAAATCCAACTATGGTTCTCATGGTGTAGTAAATGACATTAGCCTTTTGTAAATTCTTGCAGAATATAACAGATCATTGGTTTTATAACACAGTCACTGTTTTTGCATTCTGATGAGATTATTAGATGCAGCCTTGAATACAACATCCCCGAATACTGTTAGTTAAAAAAAAATAAAAGTTTACTAAATGGTATCTCGTCAACTGTATCTGAAAGTCATCATAGTTCCTTTATTCTCCCCTTCTTCGGAGGGTATTTCTATAAGCTGATGAGTTCTACCAATATGAGGTTATGAAATTGTTACTCTAATCTGTATTTAGGTTGTTCCTAATGTGTTTGTAAAGACATACACAGAACAAAAAGTGGAATATGTTCTCCCCTCCAGGAATTAATTTCTCTCAACCTTTAACTACAAGTAGATCAAAACAAATGTTAGCTAATTTTGTCCCTTTT
>NW_015217843.1:0-1496 GCF_001447785.1 Gekko japonicus | reverse complement strand
CAGGGTTATCAATAGTATAAAATGGGGAGAGCACCACATACACTACCCTAACCTCCTTTGAGGAAAGTTGGATATAAATGGGTTGAATTAAAAGAAAAATGTATGATGCACACAGCAATGCACACAGTTATTAACCTATTCATGCTAACAGCAATTTGTCTCCATGTGGTGTTTGGGTTGAACTTGGGTGGTCTGAAGAAAGCCTTACTGGGGAAATCTTTGTCCAGAGGCCCATAGTGAGTTCTTAGAAGCTCTGATTCTGAAGGAAAACTCTTTTCTTAACTTAGATAAAAAGAAGCTTTTCCAGAAGCTTACTGTTCTTTAGGACACTGAACAAACAAACAAAACCACATTGACCTTGCACATTATATTCTGCAAGCAGCCAGTGGTTCAGAAGCAATGAGATTAAACTGTTCAAAATCAACACGCTTTACTATTTACACTGATATGGCAGGCAAAGAGTGAATGTTAATTTGATGTGCACATAATTCAGGAATACCCTGTCTCAAAAGCCTTTAAATTAATTCTTTCTGTTCTAAGAATTACTTTAAAGTTCCTGATAATCCTGTGCAGAGTGTCATTACCATACAAACTGGCAACAGAAAACAGGACTATATGTATAGCACAATGTCTTGTTTTATTCTATTTAATTATATCCTTATTTTGTGGGACAATGCTTTTAAATATCTACAAAATGAGAGGGAGAAATCTATCTCAAAATAGTAAAGTAGTCACAAATATTTCACACCCCACATGTCAAAAACTAACAAATGCCACAACAATGCTCTAAAAATGGGGGGGGGGACCCTAGAAAATACAAAGGAGTGACCACAACAAATTCTACTGAGATCAGACTAGAAAAGACAATGGAAGATCCATGGCAGACCCTTGCCATCCATAGATTTGTGACTCACAATTTCACTTATTTCCTGTTCAACCATGTGATGCAATCTGCAGTCTGTTTTTATTCCACCATGCCATCACTGTAATTATTACAGTGCTACTTTTGCAATGAAATGTGATTGTTTTGCTACTGGGAGGCAGCAGATCCCCCACTCCCAGGATTTGTAAACACATGAAGCTCTCCTACACTAAATTAGACTGTTGGTCCCCCACAGTCAGTACTGTCTGCTCAAACACTGCTGTATCTGTCGATTTCACCATTCATGGGGTTCCTGGGAACAGATGAGGGTCTACTGTAACAGTCCCACAGGACCTGGTGTGTTGTTGTTTTTTCACCGTTTAAGGGGCAACAACAGATGGCAGGGGGTCTGCATGATGTAAGGGAAGGTTAAACCTTATCCTTGCTGCACTGTGGCTTTAATACAAACCGGAGCCCCAAACAGGTAGCATTCATTTAAAAACAAACCCTGGGGAGATATGATCCTGGACTTGCAGTGTCTCATCTGGTTTAGCTCTAAAGAGTACAAATATTCTGGTGTGCCCAACCAACACTATTCTAATTCAAATATGATGTTCCATAATTGTGCTACAAA
>NW_015217842.1:0-1497 GCF_001447785.1 Gekko japonicus | reverse complement strand
CCCCCCCATCCCCCACAACCACTGGTGTTTCGTTGTGTTTATTTGTTCGGCGATGGGCCTTGAACGCATCCTCAGGTTGACGGATATTATTCTTGATGTCTTCCGTTATGTTCCTTTGGAGGTACAAATGTGCAAAAGGGCTCTGAACTTTCCATGACTCTTTTGAATCACTTTAAAAAATGAGGCCTCCGCGGGTTCAAAAGTTCAGCGCACATCAGTCGAGATCAGCCTCTCGACGATGAGGCGCGAGGGGCGGGGGGAAGATGGGGGGGAGGGCTCTTGTGCCAAACGAAGATAATTTGGAAATTCTCGCCTCTCCTGGCTGGGCCACTCGAGCAATTGTGATTGGAAGGATTGTCCCGTGGCCAGCCAATGCCATTGGCCAGTTCGAGGCCTACATTTTAGTAACGCATCAAGAGAGCCTCTGATTCTCTCTCATTGGCTGGATCCACGAAGCGGCCATCTTTGTTGCTAGGAAGGAGAGGGGGAGGGGGAGGAGCCTACTTCCAGAGACAGAAACCGCCAGTGCCACAAAATGTGACAAATATTTAGGTTGAACGCGCTCCAGAATTTTCACCTCCTCTTCATCCAGGCTCCTGTCAAGCGCTGCAAATTCCCGTTAGCCTAAAGGGGAGGAGTGTTGGCAGGAAATAGCAAAATAAAACCCAAGACGTTCTCGTGCAGGGAAGCGTGTCTTCCCTCAAGCCATGAGAACCTGGCTTTTGGCCAAGAAAGGCTGCCTCTGAGTGGCAGGTCTAGAGGCCGAGTGGAACACGAAATCCCTGTCCCGCAAGGTGCAGAGAGACCGAGAGTACAGATCGGAGCCCTTGCCATTCCATTGTGATGCCTGGCCGTAGGGGAGGAAGTGAAACGGTGCCAGAAAAAGAGAAGTCATTTCCTTAGACTTTCTCTCCATCTCAGTCACATGTCAGTTGCTGGCACTTCCTTGCCTGACTAATTCCAAACAGCTTGGTGCTCTCTCTCAAGTTGCCAGAAGGGTCCCTCCCAGGCGGGATCTCAGCCGAGCTCGTCAGTAGGGAGGGGAAGGCAGCTGAGAGGGCGAAAAAGTTGACAGCAACAGACCCCCGAATCGGATCCTTGCTCTTAATTTCACCTCCAGGGTAGGGCTGGAACCTCCTGATGCACATCAAAAATCCCACCCTTTGCAGGGTCGGACAGACGGCCCTCTTGGCACGGCCATGCAGTCACGTTTATTACAGTACTTAGTCTGCAGTATTTTGATCTCTCAGCTTGCCAAGGACTATTGGAGGCATTGCTGACTTCTTGGAATGCTGTCAGCAGAGGCCACGTGGCCTGTCAGGATCCTACGCTTACGTGCTGCAGCTGCCCGTTAATTCGCCACCCCACCCGAGAAGAATTTGGGGGAGTGTAATTTCCAGAAGCACCTCTCTTATCAGGTCAGCTTCCTTGGAAAATATTGAGTAAAGCAGAAATTGAAAACAAACTTGGTGAACAAATACCATGGTTCAGGTACTT
>NW_015217841.1:0-1497 GCF_001447785.1 Gekko japonicus | reverse complement strand
CTGGCCGCGCCAGAGCCCCGTCCAAGGTGCTGAAGGGGGGCTTGGTGCGAAAGCTGCGCCGCGCCAAGCAGCTGGTGCTGGAAGTGGGAGAAGCCAGCCTGCGGGACGGCTGTGCGTGGGATCCTGCCGGGGAAGGAGCCGAGGCAGGGGCGGGCCAGCTCGACTTCAATCTCACCGAGCTCTTCAGCTGGTGGGTCCGCTCTGGAGAAGGAAGGCTGAGGATCCGACTGATGCCCGAGAGGAAGGCGTCTTTCCTGGGCCGAGAAGGCAGCCTGTCCGCCGCGATCAGAGCCTCCAAGCCCCGCCTGTCTTTCCAGATGGCCACCAGAGGTGAGCAGATCCTTAGCAACTTGTGTCCAGATAAGAGCGGCGATTGGCTTTTACTGCTGGGATGGGGAGGGAGCTTTTTGGAAGGACCAAGTCTGCTAAAGGGGGGAGTTTAGCAAACAGTAAGGCCCTGGGGGCCTTTTTGCTTCTCTGGCATCTCTTTGGTGCCCTTGATTAAGATAAGGAGGGCAGAAAGAGCACTGAATTTTCATTTATCTTGGAAACTTTAAAACACAGTTTTGTTAAGGCCTTTAAGATCTGCTCTACATTTCGATAACAGCAACCATATGCCCATCCTCATCCCTTCTCTTGGAAGTGTTTGCAGTCTGCTCTCTGAGAATTTTCGAAGGATTACAGACTTTAAGAAAAACATCATTCAATAAAAGGAGCGTGTCTCAGAGTGGCATCGAGAGAGTTAAATGAGAACTGTTTGTCTCTACCTGTTGTGCTGGCTTTTAATTCCTCGTCTCCATTAGCCTAGAGTATTCTGTACTATAGTTGGTAGTTCCCATAAGGTGCTGAAGGTTTGTAGACTTGCAGTGCTGACTTATTTGCTCTGTCCACAAACCTTGGTGCTGACTTAGTCATAGCAGGTTGATTGAAGGCAAAGTTGAGTTAAGAGAACCTTAGCCTACAGAAGACTTTATAAAATGGTTGGCTGGTAAACAGTGACTTTCTTCAAACTTCAGGACACAAGCTACTTAGTCTGGACCAGCTTCACAGAGGTTCCATATAAATATGTGGAGCTTATTAAGATCTATCTTTTGCCAATGACGGCCTATTTTCAATACTCAAACATGTGGGCTAATACAAAGTTCAGTTACATACTCTGGGGTTTGTTAACATCAGTGAGCTTTGTGGGAAATCTGTGCCATTGTAGTCTTGTTGAAGTAAATGGCAAATTTCCCAGATAGAGGATCAGGACTATTGGTTAAGCAGAAAAATGAGATGTGTTTCAAAGCAAAGGGAGCAAAATTACTTTAATGCAACAAGTATTTCCTAGGTTTCTTGCTCCAAACAAAGTGGTTGAATCAGTCTGCCCAAATTGTCAGCTGGTTAAAGCTTTGAAATCAATTACCAGTCTTGGTTTTATCCTTTTTTAGTTATTAACTTATTTTAGTCAATATTCCTGTACAGGTGATATGTGGATATTGTCTTAAATATCCAAAT
>NW_015217840.1:0-1497 GCF_001447785.1 Gekko japonicus | reverse complement strand
GATTTGCCCTCCCTCCCACACACCCTTTCCTACTTCTGCCGCTTTTAAATGAAGACAGCACAGAATCGTCCCACCTTTCTGATTTAGAGCATATCACCTTCCAAGACAGATGGTCTGTCAAAAACTGAGGAATGCCTGCGGAGAACATCATAATGAAGTAGCAAATTGATTGTGCTACTGCTGCCTAATTGTCAAGCTCACAGCCAATAGGGCTGCACTGCCCTTTTCCTGCTTCCTTCAACGGGTCAGGATCAGCAGGGTGGACATGGCTGGCCTCGTTAACAACCTGCTAATATTGTTGTTTATTTTTCAAAACAGCTGTTTGGCTTTCAGAAGCCCACTTTCTGTCTTTAAAAGGTGGGTTCTACAGGAGAGATCTACATTGCTTATCAGTGCATGCCACTTAGTGATACAGTCTTGTTTTAATAATTACGTTTACTTTTATGTCTTTTTACAAAGCAGACAAAAGGCATTGCCTAGTTGACTTTAAAGTAAAAACACCCTATTTTGAATTTCTGCTTGTAATTACTATTGGTAAATATTAATAGCACTCACTGAAATGTTCACTCTTACTAGTATTGATACATAATTTCCCTTATGCTCCAATATAATTACTTTCTGTGTAGATTTTAGGTTGTTTGATAGACTTCCTGGCAAATGACTTACAAATACAAAAGTTCTCCTCGTAAGTTTTCTTCTGTTCCTGGTCTGAATTGTCTTTTAAAGAACCTCAGTGTATTTGATTAGCCTTTTGAAGATGTCTGCTTGCATTTCCGAATGCCTTCTTAAAGGAAAGTCAGCTGTGTTTGCTCACAAGACAATACTGTTGTATATGCAGCATATAGTTCCTGTAATTGACACATCAAATATTTATCTGTAGATCTATTCAGTATTCACATCAAATATCTTTCTGACATTTTCTGCTGAGAAGACAAAAGGCATCTGCCTTTTTTAATTGTGCTTTTCGTTTTTGCAGGATATACCTCCTATACAGTTTTTGCTCAGAATATTATGTTGATATTTGAATAGCCAGACAAAATAATGCAATAATCATGTATGATCTAACTAGCACTTTAAAAGGCTTCTAGAGATGAGTTCTGTATTGTTTCTTCTTGGAATTGTTCAAGTTTTATACTAGGAATGAATTGGGAATTCTACTATACATTGACATAGTGAAGGAGTTATCATTTTGTTGATATGTTCCAAGGAGCAGGTATAGCAGTTGACAAAGGCAACCATGAAATGGTTCTCTGTTAAGTGCCTTCCTGTTAGTCATATGTAACCTTTTCTTGTACATTTGGGGCCTGTACATTCCTAGCTATTGTGAGCCTTGCAAATCCAATTTTGGAACATTACTAAAAAAAAAACCCTGGTACATTATTAAATAGTTGTTTGACCCACTTATCAAAAGCCTGATCACCCAATAGAGCTTTCTAGTCATGTGACAGACATGTCCTGTTCCTCCTTGTACTCCTTCCCTCTCAATCAAAAAAAAAA
>NW_015217839.1:0-1498 GCF_001447785.1 Gekko japonicus | reverse complement strand
GCTCTTAAATCGGGACTGCTCGTTTTTAACTGAAAACCCAAAGCCTTGATGAAGCACTAACCTCGTGTTCGTTTTGTGTCTATTTCCTTCTCTCTCCCAAGGTTCCGTGCTTTCCGACATCATTCAGAAATACTTCTTCTCCCCGACCCTCTTCAGAGTCATCCGCCTGGCCCGGATCGGTCGGATTCTGAGACTGATAAGAGGGGCCAAAGGAATCCGGACCCTCCTCTTTGCCTTAATGATGTCCCTCCCCGCGTTGTTCAACATCGGCCTCATGCTTTTCTTGGTCATGTTCATTTACGCCATTTTTGGCATGGCCAACTTTGCCTACGTCAAGATGGAGCACGGGATCGACGACATGTTCAACTTCCAGACGTTTGCCAACAGCATGCTTTGCCTCTTCCAGATCACCACGTCGGCCGGCTGGGATGGCCTCCTCAACCCCATTTTGAACACCGGGCCGCCCTATTGCGATCCTCACGGTAACCATACCAACAGCTCAAAGGGAGACTGTGGCAGCCCCGCAGTGGGGATCCTCTTCTTTGTTACTTACATCATTATATCTTTTCTCATTGTTGTAAACATGTACATAGCCATAATTCTGGAGAACTTCAGTGTGGCCACTGAAGAGAGCACAGAGCCTCTAAGCGAGGACGACTTTGATATGTTTTATGAAATCTGGGAAAGGTTTGACCCCGAAGCCACTCAGTTTATTGAGTACGACGCACTTTCCAGTTTTGCCGACGCGCTCTCGGAACCTCTGCGCATTGCGAAACCCAACAAAATCAAGCTCATCGCGATGGACCTGCCCATGGTGAGTGGCGACAGGATCCACTGTTTGGACATTTTGTTTGCATTTACCAAAAGAGTCCTGGGGGAATCAGGAGAGATGGATGCCCTTAAGATCCAGATGGAGGAGAAATTCATGGCCGCCAACCCGTCAAAGATTTCTTACGAGCCAATCACCACCACGCTGCGGCGGAAACAGGAAGAGGTTTCCACCGTCATCATCCAGAGGGCTTACAGGAACCACCTCTTCCGGCGCTCGCTCAAGCAGGCCTCTTTCTTGTACCGCCAAAAAGTTTGCAACTTGGAGGAGAACGCGCCAGAGAAGGAAGGCCTCATCGCCCTCCTGATGGGCGAGAACTACGGCAGGCCGATCAATAAGTCCGAGACGCTTTCCTCCACGTCCTTCCCGCCCTCCTATGACAGCGTCACGAGAGGCACCAGTGACAACTTCCAACTCAGGCTGACGGACTCCAGCAAAAGCGACGGGCAGCTGGACGATCAGTTGTCACCCGAGCAAGACAGAGAGTCGGTGGTTTAAAGGGTGGGTTGGTTGGGGGGTGTTTTTTTTTTAGAACACTTAACAAAAATATATATTGTTTACAGAATGTAATGCTGTACCTACACAACAGTCAAAGCAGCCTTTTTTAAACATTAGTTGCAAAGGGAAATCCAAAATGGAAGCTAAACCCTTAATGCCGGGGCGGGGGGG
>NW_015217838.1:0-1499 GCF_001447785.1 Gekko japonicus | reverse complement strand
AAGCGGCACGCCGAGTACTTACTGGATCGATAAATGGAAAGCCTGTTGCTCACATCCAGGACAGCAAGATCCCCACAGGTAGAAGGCTCCATCGGGAAGGCGATTTGATTGACGGCACTGGGAAGTTGAAGCTGGTATGTGCAAAGAGGCGGGGGGATCACAGCATGCCGAAAAGTGGTCAAGAGCACCTTGTCTTTGAAAGAGAAAAAGTCACTCAAATGTGTATCACTGCAATGTAACAGGTATTCATCCACCTTGTGCATTTGTATCCTGCCCTTCCTCGAAGGAGCTCAGGGCAGGATACATGGCTCCCCCCTTCCCTCCCAACAACCTTGTGAGGCGGGCTGGGCTAAGACAGGGTGACTGGCTCAAGATTGCCCAGAATCAGAATGCCACAATGGGGGTGTGAATCTAGATTTCCCAGGTCCTGGTCCAAGCACTATGCCACCTTTGTATTGATCTCAAGGCAGAGATCAATACAAAGCAAGTTGCTGTGTTTATGCACTGTCCAAGCGTTGCTTCCAATCCAGTAACAGGGCTTTATCCAATGAGAAGCAACATTTGGGGGATAAGAAACAAATTGTTCAGTGCCTTCTTTCCTCTGGAGTGAGCTGGCATAGCACTGTGACGAAGGAGTAGTTTTATACCCTCCACCTGTCTACAGAAATTAATCAGGTGAAACACACTTCCCCTAAAAAAAGGGCATGATGAGGACTGACTAGATTCCAGGAACATGGAATGTTGAGAGCACTCTACAAGCATGGAATGTTGAGGGCAGCTGAGTGTTGTTTTAGGGGGAAAAACAGATAGGGAGAAGTCAGCCTGCCAAAGATCCTGGGGCAGGAGATTCTGAGGGGGAAGATGTGGTTTCCAAATGGTGCCCCCTGCTGTGATTTACCCAGCTTGTAACACCACAAGAAGAGTCCTGCTAAATAAGATTGATGGCCCATCTAGGACAGCATTCTGTCTCCACCACCAGACATACAAATGGTTCTGGGAATCACAGCATACATTCAGCCCTATTCGTAAGTTGCATTCATCTTGCTTTTAAATCTTGGAGATGAAAGATGGCAGGACAAGGGAATGCAACACAAATGAAGGCTGATTCAAGTGTGGCCCTGTCTGGTGAACTGTCGTCCCCATGTAGAACCGGCCTTGTAATCCCCTGGAGCAGAAGCGTACCTCCGTCAATGACTGCCACTCCAGCAGAGTCATTTGCCCCTTCCCCGGTGCTGCGGTCCGTACTCCACTGCCAGTCGTAGCAGAGGTACAGCCACTGGTGACAAAGGATGTGAAGTCGATACGGAGTCTCTGGATCCCAGGCCAGGGACACGATCCTGCTGTCCTCTGAGCTGCCAAAATGCAGGCTTTGCTTCAGGTACCAGTGATAGTTTCCTGTTGTCCACAGTTGAACTATACGAACACACACGGAGAGCAAACACACAAGGATAACGGACTGTGGGCTGGAGATCAGAGAACTGTACGTAAGACAAACAACA
>NW_015217837.1:0-1499 GCF_001447785.1 Gekko japonicus | reverse complement strand
CCACTTGAGCCACCGCAGCAGTGGACTTAAGGCCAGTTTCACACATTACAGCTGCCATATGCAACTCAACAGCTGTGGCTCTTATGTACCAGCCAACAGCATGTGCAGTGGCTTGGTGTATGGGCTGCCCCACCACACAAATGGAGCAGCCACCACAGGGAAGCATTTCAAGCTCCTCCTACAGGATGGCCACGTGAAAACTGCACTCCAAGTGGTTTATGGGTTCATTCTGTTGTGTTTGGCCAGGCAATGAAGAGAGTCTGAGGCTCTTTGGGAGCTTTCAAACAAAAAGCATTTCTGAATATTTAGCTTACACAGTAAACATTGGGAGTCACAAAGCAATAAGCTTCACATGCATGCTCTGACAGCCGAAACGTGAAAATACAGGGTGGATTAATAAGACCATAAAGTTGAATTATTATTACTATTTTAGACAGACGTGGGATTTGCATGTTTGAATGCTTCCCTCCACATGTCAAGTATTTCCTGCTTCTGGAAAGCTAGCCTTCTCCCTACTAGTTTTCCACATGCAATGAGACAGGGTTTTTTATGTTAATGGAAACATCTACAAATACGACCCCCTCCCTGCCATTTACAGCAAAACGGTTCAGAAGTGTATCTTGTGAGAGAAGCTGAACTATGCATTTGGAAATGTTTTTTGAAGAAATATGGGGGGATACTTGGGATACGGCCGCTTCTGCTTCTTTCAGGGGCTATATCACTTCCCATGGGGAATGGAAGGGGCTGATGACTTCCCTGCTCCGGTACATTTGAAAATGCATCCTTGTAGTTACCTGTATTCTGCGGAAGATCACTCTATCCCACAGGCTATTATTTCTAATGATGCCACTTCTAAGTTCTGCCTCTTTCCTCTTGGAAGCAAAATCCAGTATCCACCGCTTAAACGAAGTATTTGCTTGTCCAAAAATCTGAGGAAAGACGACAATGATTATATTATTATATGCAGCAGAAGCAGCATGAGATCCTTTCCTAGCTTATCAACAAATCATATGAGATGTAGCAAGTTACAGTGATCATGTTGCTGTGTCCAACTGGACATGTTCTCTGAACTTGCACGAAGGTACAGAAGAAAGCATCAACGTCCTTCAGTCTTCCGCGGACTTACTTTGTCAAACATTCTGTTCAGCAGCCTTGGCACCACAGGGAACACTGTAGGCTGCAAAGTTTTTAGGTCATCCATAAGTAGCCTGATGTCTCCCTGGAAAAACCCTATTCGAGCTCCATGGCAGAGAATCACACACTGTAGAACAAGATGACAGATGGTTAAGGGCAAGCAAGCTTGATTCCCACCCCCCCTTCTTGAGAAAAGTTCTGTATATGTGAGTTAAGCAGTATTACCCGTTAAACCACAAGTTCTCCTGGTTGGCAATATCATATGCACTTCCTAATATATAGTCTATCAAATAAAGGAGGGCTGGTTTAGCTACTACAAGAGACTCCTTTCTTCTATAAAGAGGGCACTTGTGCTTTGATCCAAT
>NW_015217836.1:0-1498 GCF_001447785.1 Gekko japonicus | reverse complement strand
CTTATATTTAAACTGGTTTTTACAATGTAATAACCTAAATTTATACTTGATTAAAGTTTGCAAATGAAGACTTCATACCTGAGATACATGTGAGAATCTTTCCGTGACAAATGAGTGTGTGTATTACATATTATAAAGTAATAACTGTATACTACATAGTATAATGTACTACATACTATAAAATCACGCCCACAGATTTTATACTATTGCTGATTACTCCTGCACCAAAGAATACCATTGGCCCATGCTTCAGAACACTATTAAATATCAGAGGAGTTGGCAAACTTGAATGACCTACAATACCCTTTCCTTGTGGGGAGTGTGACCTATGCTGGGAAATGGGTGAAAGAGTTTGAGATCTGCCCCAGACCTTGCCCAGCAGACCAAATTGTACCAGGGGATCTCCAAGCTAAAACTATACACCTTGGACATCCTCCCTCACTCTCCTCCAACTTGCCTTGTACCATGAGAAATGTTGGGGTATAAATGAATGAGTGAAATAAACCCATCTCTTATTTTTGAGCTTCTATAAGCCACACACAGACTTTGTACCCCAACAGCTCAGCTGTTCCGGTAAGGAGTCTTGCAGTCCATGAGTAACAGTTGCTTCCTCAGGCCAGTATTTTATGTTTGGTAGTGCACATAGGTTCTGGAAATCGCTGTCTCAATCAAACAGCTATGGAAAAGTGAGAGGGAGATTTGCAGCAGAGGATGTGGTGTCTGATTTTGACTCTTCCTTTGTCACGGTTCTCACATGCATGTTTGCAATGTTATGGCACATTTCCAATGTTACGGTAAATTCCTGTCATCTTTAACACTCACTTCAAAGGACCTTGAACACACAAGCCTTCTCCCCACCCCAACTCCTCCCACAGTAATGAAAAAAATCTTGCTTGATTCTTACAATATTGCTTTTGTCTACTTATATCTCCTTCTCACCCAACTGTGAACAATAAGGATGAGTTAGATTGCACTATATTTTTATTATATTTCATCCTTATCTGTGTGATGTGTTAGTAGTTTGATCTAGAAAGTTATTCATTTTGTCTGAAAGGCAACACTATATTTCTTGGGCAAACCTCTGGCATTTATAATGCACACTGGATATTTTGAAATTTTGTGGATTGTCAGCCATTCCGAGTTGTGTGTTTTTTTGAAAGGCAAGATAAAAATAATCATTAAACAGAAACAAAATGATATATAAGCTTCCACAATTTTTTCATCACAGTCTCAAACTATTTCACTGAATGCTCATTTATACCAGTATAGAATATTCAGCCTTAATTTTTGCAATCAACCAGAGTTTCATAACATTCCTGCCCGCAATCATTTTGTCTAACTCAATACAGAAAGCCATTTTCTCGGTTAAAAGAAAACACTTCAAGAGGTCGGTTTAAGCACCACAAACCATATTAGCAAAACTTTTAGAAACCACGGATATGTTTATGGCTTACTTTAAATTTGCTTCCTACAAGTAGGAACCCACAAGGACTTGTGG
>NW_015217835.1:0-1500 GCF_001447785.1 Gekko japonicus | reverse complement strand
ATCTAGTATTTGAGGAAAAATCTTGTTTTAGCAGCAGTACAGTATAGGCTTTGGAGTCTGATTTTAAGATTATTTGTAATCTGCTAAAGTTAGGGCATTATTACATACATGGCGCTAAATGCAGATCTGAGCAGCTATCACACTCATTGTGTGCATGTGTGAGTACTGATAATTAGGGAATGAAAGAAAAGAAGGAATAGTTTTTAACTGAAAGTAATGCTGACAAGTTCAGGTTTTATGTTCATTTGACAAATGTAAGAGATGGAAAAGTGCTTAATGCCATGTGTAAATTCACTTTTATGTTTGTACCAGGGTTGGTCAACTTGGCTAGCAAAGCAATTTCATCTCAAACCCCCACCACCACCACCATCAAGGCACTGCCAAATAAGTGTCAAAAACTTGTTTTAAGTTTGCTCCTAAAGAAACCGGAGTGACAGGTTTTCATATGTAATTCTCCAACCATATCATTACATTTGTGTTCCATAACTATGAAACCACTACTACTAGGTGGCATTGACATCACTACAGAATTTGACTACCCACAAAATACATTTCCTTCCCCTGGCACTGAGCGTCTATTCTCCAGAACAGAACTACCTCTCTGGATGGTACTATGGAGCTGGTGGATATAGAACTGTTTTAATGTTTGGCTCCATTTACAAAACTTCGAAAAATATTACCTCCCAGTTTTTTAAAAACAAGAATTCCTATGGTAGAATCTGTGTGAAAAACGTTTATGTTGGCATGGAAAACTCATTGATATTAATACTGGAGAGCAGGACTTCAGTTCATTCTGGCATATGAATTTTGCATGCTGACATAACATTTTTCAGATAAACTCCTCCATGGGGGTTCTGCTACGGAGAAAAACCTCATAGGCTGCCAGTGCTATTGGCTTTACTTGTTATAGAAGAACATAATTATGAGGCCCTCAGCTTTAAAAGAAGATTAAAATGAAAGGACCTTTCTGCCATATTAATACTGAAATAATGCCCAAAGCATAGGTCCTCTCATGGAGTGAACAGCTTGTCAACTGTACAGTGGGTGTAGAGAGACTTTTTGTCTCATTATACTGGTGGATAAACCAGAGATTGAACTGGGGAAAAAATGTGCCTTCTGGGAGTAAGTCACCATATTTGATGGCTCTGCTATAAATGAGGTTCCTGAGTTCTCTTCTGTATGCCAGTCATTTCTTCTAGTAGCTCTTCTAGCGTGCCTTCATTTAATCATCACCTCTCTAAATTAAAAAGCCCTAGCCTTTAAAATCTTTCTTTATATGGGCACATTTTCCATGTCTATAATCCATCCCCTGGTGTATCTCTGAGCCCCTTCTATTTCCATGATAGTATGATCATAATTAAGCGCAGCCTTCCATGTATAACAATGATTAATATAATAAGCTATAATGTTGTCAGTCTTCTCCCATGAGTGGGTACTGTTAATTTGAATCTCCAGCTTTAGAAAGCACAATATTGTACAGCTGGGTCTAGAATTTTTTTT
>NW_015217834.1:0-1501 GCF_001447785.1 Gekko japonicus | reverse complement strand
GACCCAGAATTTTCAATTAGTGAAGAAGGCACAGCCTGCCCCTCTTCCCTCAAAATCTCACTCTCCAACATGGACACGGGTTGCGCTCTGTCATCATTGTATGATGAAGCCAAGTCCTCTACCCTTCCACTCTGCAAAGTGCCTACATTGCCAAAATTGTAGCTGGACAAAGGAATTGCAAAGGCTACTGATATCTTTGGCGTGCTTTCCACATCTTCAGGAAGCTCCTCTATTGTACCTGAAAACAGATTGCATTAGCATTTCATGAAGAAAGCAAAGTGTAATTCTACCCTTTAGCATAGTTTTAAAACCGACATCTCCAGCTTCATAATGCCCATCTTGAAACAGTATACTACCCCTCTAATTCCCGGCCTCATTTCATGAGTCACATCTACTAACATGTGAAACAAAACAAATCTCAAAACACGGTACACAGCAATTCAAGGCATATTTTGGTCATTTTGAATGAACAAATGTCGTATGAAATCTCATCTCACTTCGGTGCTGAGAATCTGAAGAACATTAGCAAAACAGTAAACTAACAAACAAAAATGTACTTTTGAGCTAGCCTGATTGTAACAGTGTAAAGGTTTGGCAGATATACAAGAGGCATGTTTTCCATAAAAGTCGAATCTCTGTGAAACAGCAACAATGGGGTTGATACAGTCTAGATAAAGAAATAAATGGGATGAAATTTTACTAACTTCTGAACATGGATAAAACCAAGGAATTCATTCACATCTTTCTAAATACTATGACTGGATCCCTAATGCCAGTGCTTTCCTTTGGCATAAGAAGCCTTCTACTAATGTATGAGGCCCTTTTGCTGGAAGAAGAGGGTTCCCTGAAACAGGAATACGTCCCACTGAGGCTTAGCAAATATATTTAGGATCATACTACATGTAGTAGTACCTCTGCTAGTTATGGAGCAAAAAAGGAGTAAAGATACAGGAAAATAGCATTCTAACATGTTTTGTTACACAACATACCCTCTTTATCACTCTCAAAGTCATCTGAATATTCGGTACTGTTCTGCTTTGCTGCATGAGCAAAAAGTGCTTCTTGTAGCACTTCCTAAGATATTTAAAACAAAGTAGGTATTACTGTTCAAATATTTAAAATTCTATTACCTTGTGCAACACCTTACATTTGTCTCAAGCACTGTTAATACAGAGGCTATAAGATGCTTCCTATTGGTCTCAGCCTGTAAGGAAACTGTGTTCTTGTTTGGAATTTGAGATGATTTTGGATGGACTTGGCCAGTTTCCGAATTTCAGTGAAAGAATAAGAAATGGAGAACATTGGCTGAGTACAGATTCCCAGAAAATGTCTTGTAACTCAACACCTAAGCAATAAAATGAAGCTAACTGCTGGCTTGCATTTCTAGTTTTCTATCTTTTAAAATTCTGATTAAAGGTTTTATGAGCTTAAAAATCTGCACAGTTTTGTGTCAACCTTGTTGGTCCTAATTTGTCCTAATAAAAGGTATTACATGGATTTC
>NW_015217833.1:0-1501 GCF_001447785.1 Gekko japonicus | reverse complement strand
CCGTTCCGCAGGGCGAAGCCCGGCGCCGTGCCTGACATGTAGCCAGCCGGGGCTGCCCCAGGGGCTTGCGGGGGCGGGAGAGGAGAGAGAAAGCGGCCCTTTCTTTGCGGGCGAACCTCAGGACCGTGTCTGGCATTGTGATGGATTGTTCTGTGCCCGGTGATGTCACGTTGTTTCCGCTCGAAGATGACTTGGAATGAGCGATGGGCTTTGTTCCAGAAGGCTCTCCGCTCTCCGCTGGGGAGATGACCCGGCTTCCGAAGTACAGGAAAGTGGCTCCCGTTCTTCGGAGGGACTTTGCCCAACGAGCCACTTTTCATTTCTATTTCCGATGGAGCCATGCTTGGCTTTCCCCCGCTGACGCTTGGTCGCTTTCTCGCTCCTCGTCTCCAGTTAGCTTTGCCAATGTCAAAACTCTGCTGCCACAGAAAACATGTTGACATTGAAGGGTTCCCCCCCCCCTTTGTTAAAAAGAAAAACCTCTCTAGCCCCTCTCCCAGTTTGGAATCAATCTTGTTTATGTTGATGGATAAAACACTGAAGGGAAAAAAAAATCTTACACTGTCATTGTGTTATGTCCCATACACTGTTATTGTGAGACAATAAATGCTCCAGGACTATCAAGCGGAAAGGGCTGATGGTGTCATACTAGCTGAGTGCTCTTTGCAGTTTAAGCCTCGCCTACAAGAACAGTTTTCATGCACATATTTGAATTTTATTAATGAAGGACAAGAAGCATATGCTGTAGCTCATCTAGGTTCTCTTAACTCAAGCTGGTCAGAATATACCTACCATTTTTAAAAACATGGGTTTCTTTAGCATTTTGTCCTGTTTTATTAACAAAATAAAAGGGATTTGTTGTTTTGCTTGTGAAAACACCCTTAGGACCAATTGGCATGGGCAATGGGATTGTTAACCACACGTGCCTACTTAGAGAGTTTCCTCCCTCTAAGCCACTCAGTACCAGTTCTGCTGCCTCCATCATACATGCATACATGGACCAATTACACACACAAAATGAGCTTTGCACTACAGATGGAAGCAATTGCAGAACTACTGGAGGAACAGCAGTTTGTACCAGCCTAGAAGTCGTGTCAGCATTGAATAGTTACATCATCAACTTTTGCATGTATAGCAGCAGCATTATGCCAGTCTGTCCAATGATTTCGTTTAGTTTAGACTGGAGTTAGTCTGCATAGGATTGCATGTTATGCATGTGTATGTTGAAGAGGAAAAGTTCTCTTATACTGAACTAGGGATGGGGGGAGTGCTCATCTTGCTAAAGCTCTCAAACATAGAGAGGGAAGAAGAGGCTAGAAAAGAGGGAGTAGCAATCCTGCTACAGAAGATGGGCAGTCAGACTGCAGCCATCACTCTGCCCTAGGAATGAGTCCCCAAGGAGAAGAGAGACTGTCCAATCCCATTTCTTATGGGGCAAGGCTGAGGCTTGGAAATGGCATACAAATGTTTTTGCTTGCCTGTGAGGAGAGACAGAAACTCT
>NW_015217832.1:0-1501 GCF_001447785.1 Gekko japonicus | reverse complement strand
GCTGTTTTTTCTACCTGCAAAACACAAGTGTAAGAATTGGTGCCCTTTAAGTCAACTTTGGAATCAATTATGCAGAACACTGCAAGCGTCCTCATTTAGACTGCACTTTCATAACAGCAGTATTGATCTACATCTGGGGGGCACATCCATAAGCAAGAGGCTCTCAGTATGAGCAGAGGCATATTTAACTCTTCGTGGGCCACCGCAAAAGATAAACCTTTCTTGTTGCTAGCTAGGACCTCAATGGGTTTATTTTGAAGTCTAGTCTTTAACAGTTTAACAGACTTGATAACACTTTTTCTGAGCTACGAGCACCTTTACTATGTACAATGCTATGTAAAAACCTTGGAATGTGTTGCAAGCACAGTATGTGGGCAACATCAGTATTTCAGTGTCATACACACAAAGCCCTGGGAAAGCTGGCAATTAATCTAGCTGTTATCTTGCAATATTTATGTGTTAATCACTGAGGACAATGTAAATATGAGGTCTTGCCTTCCTATGACTGACCTTCATCTTTATGCATTTTGATATTTTGCCCTGATGCTTCAGAGACATCCCTTAACTACACTGTGTTCCACAGACTGGCCTTGGTAGGTGTACCCTTGTACCTCCTTTTACAGGAGCAGGTTTTCAAATAATCTGCAACTAACTACCCAGTTTCTGTGATATAATTAGTTAAGGCACAATGTTACTACATTGAACACAGTGAATGTGTATATAAGAGTGTATCATGCTGCCCCCTACAGTATTGTCACTTGAAATGCTCCATGCTGTTGCTAATTGGCCTTAACAACAATACAGAGATTAAACACTGTAGAATGTTCCATGCTTAATTAACTCCGTCTTTTAGTTTCTGTCTTCTGGAACATCTCTCTCCTGCTTTCTCTTTCTCTCTCTTTCTCAAAATCCTAAACCGTGAAACAGTAACACAAATTTTGTAGTAGACTGAATATTTTTAATGCAGCCATATGCAACATCTTTCTATAATATGGTTATAGAATATCACCTTACCTTTAATATGTATATACACAAGATATATATTGTGCAATGTTTGTGTTTTACTGACAATATTCTGTGCCTTTGTGCTTAGGAAAAGACACATAGACCAGAAGTCTGTGCAATAAGCACTGAGCCACTGAGTAGAGGCCATTGAACGCACAAACACAGGTAGCTTTCCTCTCCATACAGGATCACTGGCAGTTTTCAGATACATTGTAACTACAGCATGGTTTGCATTATTTATCCTACCTCTCCAACAAGAAATACAATCCAATATAGTTTACAAATCTAAAAGCAGTAAAACAAATCAGATTTAAAGCAGAAACTTGGCAATAAAGTATGGTACAACATGGGGGGTGTCTTAAAATAAAGGTGGGCCTTTATCTTATTAAAAGCACAGGTCAATGGATAGGTTTTATCAGGTAGCTAAAAGGTGACGAAGTAGGTACCTGGCAAATTTGACCAGGAAGAGTGTTTCATTGGTAGGGTGCAGGTGTTG
>NW_015217831.1:0-1501 GCF_001447785.1 Gekko japonicus | reverse complement strand
CTGGCCCAAACCACCCTCCAAAACCTTCTTGTTTGCTTGGTCCCCTTGCACCTAGCCCGGGGGACTTCCGTGGCCTGGATAACCAGGGCCTTGCCCTTCATCAATCCGAGATCATTGCCCCCAAGGCGCACCAGTAATATATCAGGAAGCGGCCCACGCCGTTCCTCGCATCCTTGCTTCTCCATTGCAAGGTCGGCATCCACTTGACACCCGGGCCGTGCCCTTCATGGTGAGTCAGAACGGCCAACCAGAGCATCTGCACTCTGGTCCATCTTGCCTTATCATCACAAGGACAGCCGCTGCTTGCAACACCCATCATGGCGTTGCAACGTAGCCGGCTAGACCATCAGCACTCCAAGCCACCTTGCCCTTCCCATCCAAGGTCAGACTCCACCGTGCAATTGTGCAGCCTTTCATGGCGAAGCCGCATAGGCAACCAGACCGTCTGCCGCCCAGGCCACCTTGCTCCTATCATCGCAAGGTCAGTCCCCTCAAACAAGGTCTTTGTAATTCTTGGCAAGTCAGGATAGCCAACCAGACTATCTGCGCTTTAGACCATCCCGTCCTTATCAGCACAAGGACACTTCAGCTTGTCGCGCCAGGGCCATGCTGGCCAGGCCATCCCACCGTGGGCCCCCTCCCTCGTAGCACCAAGGGCTTCCTGGCCAGCGTGGCCTACCTGCCCGGTGGGCGGCCCCGCAGACTGTGCTGTGGCCGCAGCCATTGATCTTCATCTCGCCTTGTAGGCCGTATAACCCACACTGTGGGCCATCTCACTCGCAGCACCAGGGACTTCATGGCCAGCGTGTCCCACTGGCCTGGTGGGTGGCCCAAAAGACTGTGCTGTGGCCAAAGACATTGATTCTTCATCTCATTATGAGATTCTTCATCTCATCCCATGGCTGGCCACACCCGAAATGAAAACTCATCAACTCGTGGTCTCGTCCCATGGCCAGCCGCACCTGAAATGACAACCTTCATAGAATTGTTATAGTAATTTTCCTACCTGTACACAGTAATGTTTGTGTTTGCAATGACTGCATTCGCGCAGTCCCTGCGATCTGCTGAATGAACTCTTTTAAATTCTTGAGTAATAACGGAAGCCCCCTCCATTTAAAGGGATGTTAATTATCCAGTGATGCCATATACCTCCGTGCCCCGCAAAACCACTTCTATGCATTTCCGTGCATTCAGGCACTATTAAACAGACACGACTCATTTACTTCGGATCTCCAGGCCCCGAAAGCTTCGAAATTGAGGCCTGCAGTCGTCCTGGCTAAAGTTTATATCAAGAGATTCCACAGGATGTCCAACTAGAGAAGATCTGGCCCCATGCTCTTAACGCCTTGGTGTTCGTAAAGAACTATTCCCACCATTGCAATTGGACCCGAGCCGGGAGGCATCCATTGTTTTAAAAGTCAAGGGAAGGCCCAAAAAGGCATTCTGAAATGCTCCTAAGTACATGAAATGCTTCTTCAATAACCACCAAGAACCATCATAT
>NW_015217830.1:0-1501 GCF_001447785.1 Gekko japonicus | reverse complement strand
TCTAGGTTGTGCATTATCCGGGGGGGGGGTTGTACATGAAACTGAAATGTCCACAAATAGTGATTTATACCTGGCAAGTATTATAGCAGAAAAGCATTTATAAAATCTGAGAGAAAATATACTAGCATTGTTTTGCTTCTAATACCCGTTTTATAGGTGCTTGTAGTAGCATGATTGTTGTTGACTCTGTAGTTCTTGTACCAAGATAAGTTAGTGCATGATCTTTCATCTACTTACTTTGTCCTGAGAGTGGACTGGATCCAGAGTTCTTTTTCCACTGGAGTGAACTGCCAGGGGAAGGAGAGGCAATTTTTGCCAGTTTTCCTTTTTAGCAGGACAATCATTTGTAGGACCACAGTAGGCTTCAACATGAGAGGGAAACTGGTGCTAATCACATCCACCCTTTCACTGGCAGAGGTGACTTGCGCGGGCAGAAAGCAACTTGTGGATCCACATGAGAGTGCTTAAATAATAGCCATGTGACATCTGTATTTGTGCCTTTCATGTTACATGTTGTCAAGATGAGTCACATGGGTGGGTGTTTTTATATATTCCCACACTGATCTGATAACTGTGGTGATAATGGCAGTCGCACTGTTAGAGGTAAATGCAACGAGGTCATAAATGGTTTGCATCTCTTAGCCCATAAGATAATTTCATTTGAAAGCAGTTAACAAGTAAATGGAATGTCATCTTATTAAAATTGCAAACAAATAAACGGATTTTTTTCTTTTGATTATTAATGCCAGTTCTACACTGTGTAAATAAAAACTTTTGTTTTCTTTAATTAAATAGTGATCTTTTTATTGTATTGAGATTTCTGTGGTTGGAATTTTAGAAACATCTCAATTACAGTAATGATACATCAGTCCTTTGTAGTATTTCTTTTTAATGTTTCTGGTGTACTTTCTGTACAACTGTTTACTGAGTTCCAAATTACAAACCTCATTTTTGAAATTAATTTACAATTATCTAAATATTCCTTAGTTTGTGTTTTTATTGTATATAATCCTGTAAACAACAGCTTTTAGAATAACTGTCACAATTTTAGGGTAGCCATTTTGAATGTTTGTAATGAGTCTATTTTTTCCCCACCCAACCAGAGGACAACAAGAAAAAGCAGAACGTGAAGTGGAAGTTTTAGCAAAACTTGACCATGAGAACATTGTCCGGTATTATGGTTGCTGGATTGGGGAAGACAGTCTTGAATTAGCGGAGAGCATGAGTGAGAATAGGTAACTCCATGGCATAATGTTCTTTGTGTTACTCTTCTGTGCCAATATTGAAAAGTACTCTGAGGCAACAAAAAATCCCCGCCCATGACAGATGGTAAGACATTGCGCATAAAATTCGGGCTGTAAAAAGGGGGAAAATGGGTTTTCCCTCTTCCATGATTTGTAATGGGGCCTTACTTGTTCCTTTTCATTGCAGACTTTATGATCTCATGTTTTTCAGTAAGAGTGATACTGGGCAGTTCATAAAAACCTTTCCTCTCAGTGGC
>NW_015217829.1:0-1501 GCF_001447785.1 Gekko japonicus | reverse complement strand
CCTGACACTTTAAATGCAAAATCAATTTACGATTATTTACGATTATTGTCGACTTTTCCCCCCTGATAGTGCTCCTCTTCAAAAGTTAGACTGGGGGATATTTTCGCCACATGTGTGTCAGAAAAAGTTTTGACCTTGCTGGATATCTGTTCTTCATGCAGTTTTGCAAAGACGCAGGAATCCTAACTAAAGAAAACACCCAACAACAAACAGTTTTAAGTTGATTCATCTGAAAATTTGAACCTATGAGGTCACCTTATACCAAGTCAGATAACTGGTCTGTCTAACTCAGTATTGTCTGCTCTAATTGGCAGCAACTGTCCAGAGTCTCAGGCAGAACAAAGTCCACCCAAACACCTGCTCTCTGACCCTTTTTCTTGAAATGCTATATGGACTAAATGTTGGACCTTCTGCAAACAGAGCATGTGTTCTACCAATGAACTCTGATGGACAGCAGTTATACACAATGGCAGCCTGACCTTGAGGAGGCAGGCTTTCTAGGCCTAAGGCATGGAGGAAATTGCCATGCTTATATAACAAATTATAGATGATGGCACATAATGATTTGCCATTATACGAATGCTTCACAAAGCCAGCCCCATTTAAATAAACAAAACTACTAAACTCCAAATTTTATATAGCCTCGGTGGATGTAAATCATTATATATATAGATCTAAAATGTTCCCATACGTAAGAAATGAGTGTTCAGCGTTGTTTTATGATATCTGTGTTATTGTACCTATTCCAGAGTGAAAAAGGAAAAGTCAATTTCTTTTTCTTGTGAGCCAAAAAATGCCACAGAAGGGATATCTCTTGTACCTATATGTGACTTTGATAGTATTCTTCAGTCCTAAGAGATAATGACTGGGATCCCAGGGATGATTTCCATGTGTGGAAGGAGTTTTTTTCTGTGGACTGTGACTTCCCTGCTCCTCCCCGCCCTCTGCATCCCAAAATACTCTTCCAAATGCTCTTTCTGGAGGAAAGTCCACAGAAGTCCTCTATGGAATCCAAGTCTATATTGTTCTGTGAGGAGTTTGCCTTGGGAATGCACGTACTCCTGTTCACAGGGTTACCTGACATAGGTGTTCCTCTATCAAGGGCATGTATCATCAGCTCAATACGTCTGGTGCAGGCAGTCTGGTAGGAGTGATCTGGGCTCATTGATAAACAACCCAGTGCTTATAACTGATTGCTTTTATATCTATATCTATGCAGGTAAGATATCAAGGAGCCTCGATCTGATCCTGGGTAGATAACAAGCAAGTATTATTAGAAATGGGTCATGAACAACAATAGAATAGACAATCATAATCAAAGAGACATGATACGACACAAAAAAGCAAACTAACATCTTGGGAACTCAATGACAGTGCAATTCTAAACAGAGTCACACTCTTCTAAATCAATTGAAATCAATGAGCTTAGAAGGCTGCACAATAAATTTGCTAAAACGGACAGTGGTGTGTGTATTGAACTTTCATTCATCTAACTTCTTGG
>NW_015217828.1:0-1502 GCF_001447785.1 Gekko japonicus | reverse complement strand
AGTGCTGAGATTTGAACTGCAGGCCTCAGCTCTACGCTACGGCTAGATTTGCTTCCCTAATCCTGATTAGCATTTTCCTTGACTGATCTTGTACAACAGTGGAAAATGCAAGTTTCTCAATGATCATAATTACACAGGATTTATTCTCCTAGGTTTTTAAGCTCATTAGTGTCAGCCAAACATAACTGCAATACAAATTCCTGCTCTTAAATTTATTCACAGATGCACTGCTGTGGGTTCTAAAGGACTACCAAGCAATCTCTTGTGACCAGAAATAAGATTTATAACCAAATGGCAGAAATAACATCAAAGGAAAGAAGTCTGTTTGGGGGGCTAAGAGTAATTATAGAAGCCGGACAGAAGCACATGAAAGGAGTACAATCCTTTCCTATCAAACATGTCATGCAAATACCTTCAGGTAGCGAAACTGGAATCCCTGATTCTTTCTTCTGAGGTAGTAGTAGTAGGCTCCAGCAATAGCTACACATAGCAGCACTAAAGCAACAACAGTACTCACACTGATGGTTACAGCAGAAGCAGATGCTTTTATAGCACCCAACACCTGAAAAAGCAAATATGCTAATGCTTGAAAACCTTAGACAACAGGGCAACTTCAGCGCATTTTAACCTGCCAGTCGCCTTTCATCAACGATCCCTTTTGCCAAAGTACTGTGCCTTTATACAGCAACCGATATAAATACCATTGTCTGACCATTAGCTGGCGCTCTCTCATTTTAAAACAGCTGTCAGAACAGGAGGTGAGAAACCTTGCTCTCTTCAGAGAGACGGATACAGACAGTAGCCAGTATCAGTGGGGAGAGTGGTCCTTGACCCGCTTCAGAAGACTGTATTCCCTTCCCTGTCTCTGCTGCTATTCCATTAAGATCATTTTGCACCTTAAACATTCCCTACTGAACAAAGAGTGTGCTGGGTGGGAGTGGACCACGATATCAATTAAAGATTTGCTATTAAAGATTAGCTCTGGTTATTTGCTTTCACTTTGTCTGCCATTGTATTTACTGGTCTGAATTGACAATCGCCACTTCCACACGGCTTTCCCCCCCCTGCACCTTTGCTTCCAAACTGGCCTGAAACACTTCGATGTTGTTTTTGTGCAGCATCCACATAATATTGTCCTCCTTCCAGGTTTTCCCCACCTGAGGTATGCTCTTTGTCAAACCTGCTTCACTTGATCTTTTAGGAAAGAACACAATCCAAGCATATTCACTCAAGCCATCTGGATGTGAAGGCTGTATTTCAAAGGTGCCATTCACATCAGTACCATTTTCCTACTATCAGCTCCTTGTGGCTGTAATTTCCCCTACAGTAATTACTGATTTTTATTTTTACCCCTTTAATACTATAGAAGAGGAAACGACATCTGGAAAGTACTCCTGGGAGAACTCCTGTGTTGGAAGCACTGTAGCTACTGCAAACACCTCTGCATTTGCAATGAAAGTACCACAGGGAAGCCATACATCATGGATGCTGCCAATGCTTAC
>NW_015217827.1:0-1502 GCF_001447785.1 Gekko japonicus | reverse complement strand
CAGGTCCTGCCTGGAGGCTGGCATCCCCATTTGTCATCCAGTGGTCCAGGTACCCCCCTGGCCAGTTACAGATGGACTTGAAGAAATGCTTGCCTGTTCTCTTTCTGCTCACAAAATACCCAAGTTTGCTCGCCTATCCGCTCTACACCACATGCACCTGTGAAACCTCTGTATCCTAAAATGGAGAGAAGGGGGGAAAGAACAACTCTCTTCCAGCATAAGGCAGTTTCCCATCCTAAACCCTTGAAGGTTCTTAACTCACTGCTGCTGACAGAGCAAGTGGCTATTTGCAGGTTGGGCTTTGTACGTACTCTGGCTGCACCTTCCAGAAGGACTCTTTCCGCACCAAGACTTACAGGACAAAAGCAGCGCCGACACGGAGCTGAAGCCCAGCCTGTCAATCTAAGCGCGGCATGCGAATTCTGTTTTGTTTCCTTGCGTCAGAAGGCTTTTACCACAAATCTATCCATGTATATAAAAAAAGAGGGCTACTCACCAGCCCGGGATTTAGAAAATGTGCTAGCGATTTGTGTTCTGCCTTTTGTCAATAGCATTAAGATTTGCAGTTTTGCAGTGAATTATCCACTGACCTAAATCCTCGCAAGCTACCCAAATCTGGAGCCGAGATAAAGTCATGCTGGAATTTGATACATTTATCAGCGGCTGGCATGCCGCGCTCGCTTAAAGGAGCGTGGGGCTATTTTTCAAGCTTTCTTCCCGTGCCAGACACACATACAGAAAAGGAGAGAAACAAATGAATTACAACCCATTGACACCGATGGTTTAAAATAATTATCAGTCGCTTATTGTCTGGGAAACACAATGAGGCAAGAGTTGCCTCTCTGGTTTCTCTCCCCCTGCCGTCAACCACTTCCCTTCTCCACCGCCCCTCGGGAGACTCGGAGACGCCATTGATAGGCCTCCTGTAATGCACCCAAGGTATTATCCTGACAGGTCCAAAAATGATGCATTGTTCTTTCATTATGCTAAATACACTGGCTAGATCACGCCTCATTATACAAGATATAATCCATTACCGCTTAGTGGAACGAGCGCTTGATGGGAGAGAGACGGCGGGGCGTGCCGGTTGTCACAATCGCTTCGCGGGTACGGGGGCGGGGGGAATAACCACCCCTCCTCAACTCCAGCCTCCCAGAGTCGACAATTCCCCTCGACTGCGGCTGCCACACTATAACCACGGGCATGCGCATTAGCGCTCCAGGACAAATTCCCCTTGGCAGAATTTGCTGGGAAAGCTCTCCCGCAGAGGTTGCTGGAGGCGGTATACACCTGTGGGTTCTGCAACCAGGGCCAGTTCCAGTTTTTTTTGGGGCCCTGGGCAGACAGCGCCCAGGGGCCCGCTCATTCCTTCCCGTCCACCCCCACACCTGCATGCCCCCACCTGCCTGTGCATTCGTCTTTTGCTCACCACCAGGAGTGCCACCACTGTGCACCATCCACATGCCCTTCCTCAATGACTGGGTAGTTGGGGGCATGGCTAC
>NW_015217826.1:0-1502 GCF_001447785.1 Gekko japonicus | reverse complement strand
CCACCAAGTTGGGGGTCTGAAGTTGATTTGTTAGCCACAGTTGGTTATATTTATGCTATTGCATGGTAGACAAGCACAGACATCCTGGATTGTTTCCTCAGTGATGTTCACCCAGACTACAGAGGGAAGACAATGAAAACAGCATTTGTTGAGGCTTAACCAAGATTTGTGTGAACATCTCCGAGCCAAATCCTGATTTCTCAAACAAACCGTGGTTAAAATAAAATGATTTCGTGTGATAGCTGAAGGAAATACAGGTACAAAGGACACAAGACAGAAATGGAGGGGAGGGGGAAGAATACAGGAGAACAAAAAAAGGCCAAGATGAAGAAAATACTAACACAGACCTATAGGTTGAAGTGGAGGAGAGGAAGAGCATTAGTGGAAGAGTGTTTAGGGAAAGGATAGGTGTACTGAGCAAAAAAGGTAGACATAGTTGTCACCAACTGCAACTTTCAAAAAGTATCATGACTTTGTTGAGTTAACGTATGGAGGGTGGGAGAGCCACTGTGAAGTGTCATCAAGTCTTCACCATTTTGGATCATGTTGTGAATTGTGGTCACGGTCTTGAGCAGCCTGCTTTTATGGCACACAGTACGGACTGGTCTTCTTGCCAAAGCAAGGCGTGGATGCACGGCCTAGTGTCGCTACCCAGCTTTCTGGCGCAGAACACATTACAGCTTTCATAGTCTCTCTGCAGAACGTCTGCTCAGCGGACACCACCATACATACATCTGTGAAGCCTAGCCAAGTGTTAAGGAAGGACTGTTTCCCCCCTCTCTGCCTTTGTATCTTCAGCTGTTGTTTCTAAAGTAATGCAATTACTTCTCCTTTCAGATCCAGGATCAGCAAAGCCTGCGTTCAGTTTCTTGAACCCTAGTTCTTCTAACTCTGCCATGCCAAGTGTCTCTGCCGGCAGCAGCAGAGTATTCAGCAGCACTACATCTGCCTCCAATCCTCCTCCACCAACCTTTTTGTTCGGACAGGCCAGCAACACTGTGAGCAGCTCTGCTTTTGGTAATCCCACTGACTCCAGTACATCACAGTCCTTTGGGTTCTCGCAAGAGAGCAAGCCGCCAGCGACCACCTCCAGCACAAACACCCCCGTCCCATTTCTCTTTGGATCAGCAGCTGCCACTAACAGTACTGCTAACTCTGGCTTCAGTTTTGCCGCCGCCGCCACCTCCACCTCCACCACCACAGCAACTTCCGCAGGTATGCTCAAAACTCGAAGCACTTAGGTTTGTGGTGTACATTGAAGACATTTGGCTTTCCGGCAATTTGCTGCGGAGAATGTATGGGAAAGCCTGGAATGCTAGTTTAAAATGCTAGATTTGACTGAGTAGAGACAACAGATCTGTTCCCGTAACAAATTCAAGGGATTCTGGGTGAAAATGATGTAATAAACAGTATTTATGTAGTGCTTTTCCTAAGTGTTTGAGCACTTTCCCCAGAATAGCTCTGTAAATTAGCCTATAGGTAAAGGTAAAGGGTTCCCTTGC
>NW_015217825.1:0-1503 GCF_001447785.1 Gekko japonicus | reverse complement strand
CAAGACTCCACAGCTTAGAGGGAATATTATACACACACACACATACACACATACTTCCACAACCTTTCTTTCCAACACATACCTTGTAAAATCGTCAAGAACACCATCTATCACAAGGGATTGTTTATTTTTATTTTATTTTCTTGGTTTTGCTCTAAGGTGTTAAATTCCCAGTTAAACATACCAAGACTGGGATGTGTTTCCACAAAGCCAAATACACACAGTCCACGAAAGCAGACTTCCCCGAGACTGTTCCTAGGCTCAGCCAGCCCTGGCTTTCATCTGCTTTGCAATTCCAAACTGAACATTTGTGAGCAGAAGACAAAAACAACTCATTTTGCTGCAGAATCCACCTCCTGAATTTACACCTCACCTCTTCCTGTATTCCAGGGCCTGGAAACACACAATTCTCCCCTGCTGGGTTTTCTAAGCCTACATCCTCCCGGATACAAGATAAGAGCTTAATAGCTCCGACTCGGGTGCCTTTTTCATATTCAGGCATAAGTTATGGATACGGCAACAGATCAGCACTTCTTGGCGATTTTTCATTGGCTCCGGTTCACT
Source organism: Gekko japonicus (assembly GCF_001447785.1). Classification (NCBI taxonomy): domain Eukaryota; kingdom Metazoa; phylum Chordata; class Lepidosauria; order Squamata; family Gekkonidae; genus Gekko; species Gekko japonicus. Next base: position 939 of record NW_015217825.1, on the reverse strand, counting down.
GCTTTAAACAGCCTGAGTCAAGGCCATGTTTTAATGCCATAGACGGCCTATTCAAATACCAGTATGACCACGTTTTAAAAGCCACCCTGTACCACTTCTTTGCCGCAGATGTCCTTTACATCTGGGAAGGGCCGTTTCTCTGCGTGTCAACAGTAATTCATTTTAACAGCTGTCTCTTTTGACAAGCTTAGTGTCAGACTCTAAAATGACAGGGTGACAGTTCCCCCCCCCTTTTCTCGAAACAGAACATAGTGCAAATTAACCGTTTGAATGCAGGATCTCTGAATGGCTTTGAAAGCACAATTCTCTGAATGCGCTGAATAGGTTTTACGAATGGTTTGCCTGAGAGAGACGGAGCTGTTAAAAAAAACAACAACTCAAGAGGGCTTAGAAAACGGGGATACTTTGCGCACAGTTCTGATCTGTGCTTGAAATTTCAGAGCTTGGGGAAATGCAGATGAATTACTCTCCTCAAGGAAACATGGGAAATCTGCAGTCTGGCACAATGGCTAGTTTGGCCATAACATGGCAATCTGCAGGAGATTCCCCTGCCTATGACTAAAGTTTAAATGCTTGGTAACAGATCAGCTGATGGCTTTAGAAAGCTATGACGGTACAAATGTACTCTTTTAAGTCTCTTTTTTTTCCAGGTGTCATCAAGCACCTTTTCATTTTAGCCCCTTCCTCTGCTGCTGTTCCTGATTTCTTTTGCTTCTGGGACATCAGGTTTTGCAGCACTTACACATCATGCATCGATTTTACCCCAACCATTGCAGAAAACAGGCATCTATTTTATCAGCAATAGATCTGTTGAAAAGTCATTTGACAGATGGGGGGGAACGGCAACTACAGTTTCGTCCTGACCGGGGAGAAACCATAAAAGAAGCTGGAACTCTCAAATCAAGCCGGGAGTTTTGCAAAACTGGTTGTCAAGACCCT
>NW_015217824.1:0-1504 GCF_001447785.1 Gekko japonicus | reverse complement strand
AGTGACCCTGAGGCAGCTTGTACCCTGGGTGGAAGAGTAAACCAGAAGTCTTTGCGAGGGCTGGTGAGTAGCGGCTGGGTTCATGCAGCCAACCCATCGTGTGGCCTGTGGGTGGGGCTTTTGCGGCACATTGTGGCCCAGACTGCCACCATTTCCGCAAAAGGGCTTGCTCTGGCATCAGCATTCACACAAATGTAAAGGTTCCACACTGGATGTTGCACACCTAGCATCTGACCCACATGTTCCGCCCTCTCACCCCACATTTTTTGGCTATTGGGTTTTCGCAAAGTTTTCCTTGCTGTGACTTTTAAACCGCCGTTTCCGAGTGTGGAATTCCAGCAACTGTGCTGAGTTTCCCGCCGTACATCCTCTGATCCTGTGACGCTGGAGTGCCCCCCACGCTTTCCACGCCCTCACCCCACCTCTCGCCTCGACAATTCCACCCAGCACCCCCCCCTCACCATGGCCCCTCAGCACCTTTTTAAAAAAGTAATAATCACTGCAGCTGTGTAACAGCCATGCATGGATTTTCCATTTAAAAATATGACTGGTAAATGGGGCACTGATTCTCACCAGGACCATAGAGGAAACATTAGAGCCATGTGGTGCCCGACTTCTCTCGTTTCCTTGAGAACTGCACTGTTTACATTACGGTTTTTTAAATGCCATTTTTGTCAGCATTATAACGCTGATAAAAATCATGACTGGTCAATTCCCATGCTTATATTCTATGTGGGACTAAACACACAGTATTCAGAGTGCTAACAAGGATGATTCTAAACATAGACCTGGAGTACATGTTGCGTGTTGATGCACAAAGAAAATTTATTTTACAATGCACATTCACTGGTGTTCCTTGTCTTCTCTTGGCCTAGAATCCAGCATTGTAATTTACATGCATGGCTGTGCTTTTGAAAAGACTGCACATTTCTCTCAGGTAGCCATTTTAGATAGGGTTGTGCAACTGCAGTAGTATGTAATGGTGGCGGACCCTAGCACTCTCAAATGTCGCTGATCTGCCATGTCCGCGGATGCGATCACAGAATAAAATAGAACAGCAGCAAAGACTGGCAACGCAAAAGAGAATTTGACGAAGGAAGGCAAGTCTCAAAATGGAGAATGCCCGTGGCAAGCAACAGCCTTTAAAATTTTAAAGTGCATCACATCCGCAGTCCTCATGGTGATAAATTATGTGGCCAGTCACTGCAGTGGTCTCTCACACGTGACTGATGTTATTAGGGATTTCCCCAAACATGCGACAGTGACGTTGCTGGGTTTACGTAACTTTTCCCCCAGTAGTGTTGCTCTGCAATGCAACTACACATGCACTTAAAAAAAGAAAATTGGGTGGGACTTAAACTGCATGATTGGCAGGGGGAGTGGCTGGATCCCGTAGTCGATGCGGAACACCCGAAGCGGGAGGACTGCTGAAAACTGTTGGATAAAATGCAGTACTGTGGATCACACAGTACTGTGGAAATGGTGCAGATCCAGCTCCAAATCG
>NW_015217823.1:0-1503 GCF_001447785.1 Gekko japonicus | reverse complement strand
AATTCCATCTTATCTTTCTACTCCCCCCCCTTTTGGGGAGGGGGGGTCTCATGCTGAAAATACTCCACTGATCTCCCCGGCTAGGGCAAAAGACGCTCTGCTCCTTCCTCTCCCCTTTTCTTCCTCATACAGCGGAGGAATCACATTGCCTCGGTGAAATAACTTTCCCTCTTTAGCTGTTGCCTTTGATTCGAGAATTTTTGATTAAGCATTCAAGGGGTTATGAATAAATAAGAACCAGCGGCCCAATAATTGGGATATCATTACTACCTGGTAGCACATTTAATTCTCAGCTTCGCTGCACTGCGTAACCTTCCCCCCCCTCCGACATCCTCACCAATATCGCGAACGGAAAAAAGAAAAGGCTGGTTGGGGTGTGTGTGCGTGTGCGGGAGAGAAAAAGCAATGTCACCGCAGACCTCACAACTTAGCATTAAAATGAATACTTTTTAATTTCTCCAGATGAGATGAGGCCCCGAGCCCTGGGACAATGCTGATGGATGATGTTTTAATGCAGCCGAAATGTTATTTTTACTGAACCAGGAAAAACTATAAATTTTGCTTCATTGCCGCTGATGCCTCTATGCATAAAACTGTGGTGTCACCCGTTGCCCATGAATAATCACCCCAGTACAGCAGATGTTACTTTGCGGGGAGAGCAATTCTTATGCCGAAGAATTGTGGAAAGATTAATTGTCTACAGCTGTTTCATGGCCCACAGCAATCTTGATACATTTATGATAAGTTTAAGAGCCCGCTAGAGGCGGTGGCTGCTCCCCCCCCCCTTTTCTGAAGGGAAAGGCAGAGGGGAGGGGAATGGCAGAGGGCAGGGAGGTGGTGATGGGGGGGGGAAGAGGAAGGTAACCAACAGTTGTATGTTGACACCTGGATTCTTAGGGGCTGTCAGCTCCAATAGAGTTTGGGTATAGGGGCCCTGCCTTTGGCAGCGGGGGAAAGAATTGCAAGGGAAGCTCAGATGGAGGAATTCTCTGCCCGGCGGGCGGAGAAAAGGAGACGGAGAAGAATTATTCAAATTTGTGCAAATGACTCGCCTTCCATTTTTCCCTCCCTCTGCCAAGTGGAAATTGAATGTGACCCGCTCCGACCTCTCTCTATTAAGTGCTAGAAATTGCAGTAAATGCACAGTTCTGAGTGCCCTAATGAGACAAAACCCCGGCGATGCCCCATTAATAAGGAAAGGATGACCTTGCTGGTCAGCCCTTCATTCGATATTGAAAAGAAATCAGGGGGGGAGAAAGAAAAGAAGAGCCGACCTGCTGTAAATTTCGAACAATGCCTTTGATTTAGTTTGTATAGACTCCCCAGCAGGCAGTTCCCAACCTTTCTTCCCCCGCCCCAATCTCCCCCTCTCCCATTCCTCCCATGCAAGGCTTCTTTGTACCTTCAACAACATGTTGCCTTTGGTGATTGGCAATGGCAAGTGCAACAGGCACATGGGGGGGGGCCTTCCCGAGGGGTTGCTGCAGGGCTATTTTTGGGCAG
>NW_015217822.1:0-1504 GCF_001447785.1 Gekko japonicus | reverse complement strand
TCCTTTTTAAGGTGTGGTGACCACAACTTGTTGATGACTTTTCAGTCATCAACAAATGGAAACAGTAATTCACTAGCTCTTCAGCAAAGTCCTTCAGTTATGCTGTTTCAGAATGCAGAAACTGCTTGTATTAATAGTGTCCTGTCTAGGAAGCACTATTTTTACAGGTTTAAATAATAAAGCAGGTTTGTGTGTGTGGAACAAGGTATTAATGGTCTGTGCAAATAGTGGATGAATTTATGTGTGTGTGCGTGTGTGTATGTGTGTGTGTGTGTGTATACACATATATATATTTAAAATGTTCCAGGTGAGTGGCTGAAACATGGGATATCCTTGGCATCCTTGGCATGGAAGTATCCTAGACTACATATTGAAGGCAGAGCTTTAGAGAATATTGTATATTGCATTTGTAGCTAAGGTGAAGTTTCAGTGTGGGAACTTGCAGCTCCTAGTTACCATTCTACACCAATTCTCCTTAATGACTAAGTAATATCACATTTATTCCAATAATGTCCAATTGATACTCCTTCCTACCTGAATTACAGATGTGCAAACTTTTATATGCACTCAGTGTACATCCCCTGTCTAACCCTATGCAATAAGTCAAGATCACTTATAAAAACCTGTGTTTCCAGATGATTTGGATGTTCCTTATTTAAATAAAACATCTGGATGCTAGTTTTATCTGCCAAAGTCTTTTTCAACAGCTAAGATGAGTTTGGGGCAACATCTAAAGGGGTTGATTCTGAGGCTGGTGTTATGCAGTGACCTTTTTTTTCTGAATTGGTGACAATTTTCCCCAATGCAAGCATTTCAAACGGATTGCCTTTGGAAGTAAGTGGAGGAGAGGGGTGGAAAGGAAGGAAATCACCACCACAGGCATGATGTGGTTGTGTATGAACCCCAAAGACAGGATAAACCTAAAGGTTAAGCATACAGATCATGTTTCTAGCCTATCCAAAGTACTATAAGAACAGCAGGGAACCCATCTCAAAAGAAATAGGCCCAGAATTGCTACCGAGGCTTTGGCAGCTTGTACAATCCATGCCATGAATGAAAATGTGCTGATTTTATGTTGAATATTAAAAAGGAAGAGAGAAAAACCAAGAAGGATTTGTTGAAAACTAGGAACCGAGAGGCTTCAGTCCAAGAACTGAATTTGAAAAGTTGTCCCCCTTAAAGAATGTATGAACTCTATTTCAGCGAATTCAGATTCTACACTAATTTCAAGCTGGAGACCACTTCGTCAGTGGCTCCTGCCATATTCTCCAGCACCTAGCTGAACATGAATTCTCGTCCCCAGCTGATTCCAGGCAGTGACCACAGCAAGGGAATCTGGTATACTGCAGCATATAGGAGGAAGTAGATCATTTTATCAGTATTGCTGGGGTTACTTCAAATGACTTCCTCACTTCAGTTTGTCTTGTGAAACTGGATTTGTATTATTATATTTTACTTTGAGATATAGCTTTCCCCATCTTTGAGGATCAGTATGGATACCAAT
>NW_015217821.1:0-1504 GCF_001447785.1 Gekko japonicus | reverse complement strand
CGGCTTCCTCCCTGCTCAGCATGCACCCGCACTTGCTGGTTAATACGCTACGGACCAGATCGAGGAGAATCTTAGAACGGCTAAAGTCCACCGGCATCTTACAGCCGCACGCTTCGGAAGCGAGGTAGTCGACGCACTGGCTTGAAAGGCGCCGGCATATGGCGACCCCTGTGCAAGACGGCATGTTGAGGTCTCTCAATTTCCCCAGCAGGCTGCAGCACAGAACAGCCGTGAACAACCCGCCGTCTCCGAAGCGAGAGACGTGGTTCTGCACGGCGGCTGTCAGGAGCTTCAACACGGGGTGGGCGACGCAAAGGGAACCCAGCAAGGCCGAGGAGTGGGACGTGGTGCGGACGTAGCCGCCCAGGCCATTGTGGAGGTGCTTCAGCCGCCCGGTAGGGCCGTAGCAGGACCTCACTATGTGGCTGAACGCCGCCAGGGAGTGGCCGACCGTCTCCTGACTTAAGGGTTCCCTCGTACACAAGGAAAGCTTTTTGGCGTCGACACGGGACATCTTTCCAAGAAAAAGACGCCAGCCCAGTGCGAGTTCTAGTTCACTTTCAAAAAAATACATTTAATGACCGAGAGCCAGAAATTGCACACCGCGAGTCCGTGCATTTTGCAGTCAACGGCAGACACGCCGACGGGGCGGTTCCGTTGGATAGCTAAGCGAGTGACGAGGCGAGTGCGAAACGTGACACGGCGGAGGGCAAAGCTTCACTTGTCAAGATCCTTTTGTTTAATCTCCAGGCCTGATTTCGCGGAGTTCTTGGCGGCCCTCTGGAGAAGGTAGGTACCGAGATGGACGCTGACAAAGGCCACCCCGGCCACCAGGAGCCAGTTCTTTCTGATCCAGCTGATCTTCTTCATCTTTGTTCACAGAGACGTAAAAAGAAAAAGGTTGCCGCAAATAGACCTGCAACGACAACAAAAAAGAGCACTGCATAAAGCTACACACGTGGCTGTACATCCGTTAAAGCTGTTCATGCCCATAAGGACAGCAGGCATGAGACAGAACATGATGTGGGACTATTCGGGCAGTTCCTACATTTCTTCTCCTCATCCCTCAAGCACAAGCACAAGCCCACTATGCACATTTAATGCAACACTCAAACAGCAAGGGACCGGATCCCATGACTGCCTTCTGCATACGCTCTGCTCTCGCTGCAGCAGGTGGCACTTGCTCTGCCGTTTGTGCAAGATGAATGGCTTCCGACAAACCCTTACACCAACGCAAGCACCAGCGGTGGAGCGAGCTGCAAGGCTGCTGGAGAGTTCTCTTTTAAATGCGGGAAAAGATTGCAAAGCGATGCAGATTTCTGCCCCACGAAAACACCTTCTCTTCAACAGGCTGCCTATCAGAGTAGCTGTATTTTGGATTCTGCGCTTCCATCCCCCTTGCTGGGGACAGCTTTTCCCACCCATTCACATGTAGCCCGAGACGTTCTCCTCAGCTCACATCTCGAGGAGGCACTTTGCACAACGTGTGGGGAAGGTGATTGTT
>NW_015217820.1:0-1504 GCF_001447785.1 Gekko japonicus | reverse complement strand
CTAAGTTGGCCAGTAACCCATTTTCTATTATTTTATATGCTGACAGCAATATCTTACTTTCACTTCCTGCAGTTGGCATGCATCAAACTTTAAACATATTTGCTGAACACTGATATGTCTGAATCCTTTTATGTCCTAGCTGTATTATTTTATCTTACACTGGAACAGTCTGTGGCATCTGAGAATCTAACGGAAAAGAAGGAAATGGGTGGCTTGGCTTTCCTTTCCAGCTGACGATAACATCCTCAGTCAGGAGCCAAGTTTATGTATAAGATTTACACCTGGGCTGTACAGGAAGCATTCTGACAGCAGTCCCTGAAGATATAGGGAGTCCCAACCAATCAGATAACAGGATGATCCTGGCCAATCTCAAGCTCAGGTAGGTGGACTCATTAGCGTCAGCAGGTGCTCCCTACCTGCTCCCAGGCATTTTGCCTAGCAAGGCATACAGCTACAAACCCAGTCCCAGTTTCCTCATTGAAGCCTTGTGGTGAGAGAGAGGACCTGCTTGAATTCTAGCTATTCCCCAGTACTGAAAGAGCTGACCTTCTAGTGCAGTAGCCTTTACCATGTTTGCTTCCTATCCGACAGGTGTGTGTGAAGGACAATGACTGTCAAAAGGACCAATTCTGTTTCCGGTCGCTGCTTGCATCCCAGTGTCAGCAGTGCAAGGCCAAGTATACGGTGAGTACACTGGGATATGCTTCACAGAGTGTTGTTTGCATGCAACGCTGACGATGCATCCATCACACAGAAGTGTTCTTACCCCTGAAGACAATGCTTGTTAACATGAGTTAACATGGGTTACCTGTGACTCCCTCTTGCCAGCAAGTCGTACTGTCGATTATGCAAAGCATGGATGTCAGAATGGCCTCTGGTTTTTCTGACACAGCAATTTTTTTTGTATCCAAGGAGTGTTTTCTCATCCCGATTCCGTGCCTACATCTTGAAATTAAAGTATGAAAATTGCAATATCGGAACTGGCCTTCAGGGACATGATGACGCACAGACTTTAACACGTTGCATGGAGGAATAGACAAATGGGGTGTTTCAAGGCATGGGGTACAAGCTGCCTGCCTCACTTTCTTTGTCTCCTAGACTTGCCAAAAGGATGGAGAATGCTGCTTGGGTTACCTGTGTGTATGGGGCAAGTGTGCAGAAGGTGTGAGCCAAGGAGAGAGCGGGACGAGATGTGACCTGAACCGAGAAGCGTGTGCTCCAGGGTTGTGCTGTACCACCAGCAGCTGTGAGATACTTTTCAACCTTTACATGCTCCCCCTGGAACTCATGAGAGATTGGTGATGTGATAAAAGGGGACACATTGGGCATTTTTATGACTCCAGGTGTTACTTGCTAGGTGGTACTGCTATGCATTACATTCAGAGGGTACATCCTCTGCAAAAATACAGCCACCTTTGTTGCAACTGAGTTTTACTGGTTTCCGCTTGACCCTTGTGGACCCTCTCTTTGCCCCATCTGGTCAGTTTGGTGTAGTGGTTAAGAG
>NW_015217819.1:0-1504 GCF_001447785.1 Gekko japonicus | reverse complement strand
AGTTCAGAATGTGCTGTATATTCCAGTGGATGCTCAACGTTTAACGAGCGTTGGCATTCACAATCCAATGTCAGTTATCCTAGCTGAATAGTGTGAATGAATGTTTGAAAATAGACTTGCCTAGCTTTGAGGCTTGTGCCCCTGAATGCTGACAGTTCCAAAGAGGTGACGGCCAGTGGTCATTGGCCGAGTTTTGGTATGTGCTGACATTCACATGTGAATACCAACCTTCACCAAAGTAAGGGTGTTCTCTGTAACATAGCTAATATTTCCAAATAGTCCCTTGAATGGAATACTGTGAGAACCTGAGAAATGTTGTCTCATAACATTTGGGTTTTCGTCAAGGTCCTGCAGAATTAATAGATTGATATTCAGTTATTGCACTGAGTTGTGGGTGAACCATCTGTTGATTCTGCTCCAGAGTATTTTGGTTCGCTGGGCTTCTGTTCTTCTTTCTGGCTCTTCTGACTACCTACGCAAGCAAGGCTGCAGGTCTCTCTTTAAGAAAAAGACTCCCAATCTCTATGCAAAGACTCTCACGTGACGGAGAACCTGCCCACTTCCCTTAGGAGATAGTGCTAGTAGTAAATTAATCTCAGTAGCCTTATGCTTTGGGGCTTAACTTTTGGATGGTAGCTCCCAGCCATTGGATCATGCTGTATTAATTGTCTGATAAATTAAAAAAAAAAGCCCATGTTCGGTAGAAATCTACATGCCACATAGGTTTCTACAGAAAATTCATCTTACAGATGTCTCTTTGGTAAGCTAGATAGGTTGAATTCTCTTGAAGCATCCATAAAAGGCAAGTTTTTGAGACCCTGGAACTGTGCATTTTCCCCCTGCCCTTTGCTGCACTTTTTCAGCAGCATGGCTAGTAGAAATGGACATTGGAGGCAGAAGAGGCATGCTGTTCTATAGCAACAGGAAGACAGATTGTGCTTCTGTCACCCTAGAGACGGAGTGGTTATTGTGGCCTGGGATTTCAAAGGCAACAGATGCCATCATGTGCTCACACAGTGGACTGAGAAGGTGGATGGGGTGTGTGTCTCTGTAAAGTATATGAATAAATATATATATGTACACGCACACAGAGAGGTTAAAAACCAAATTAACAACGTCAAAACTGAAGGTAACACAACATGCTCAGATTACTGGACCACCAAATTTTTATGAAAACAAAGCCGAATGAAATAGAGGACGGTTGACCTTTTGTAGTGAGTAAAGCACCCATAATCCTTATTCAGATCCTTAGAAACGGTATCAGATTTGTTAATGAGTTTGTGTTCTTGTAGAAGTCTTCTTTTATTTAAGAATTGCAGCCCTACAGACCAGGAGGGAGTGTTCAGGAAGAATGTGACATTCACTTGTTGGTTTCTGTATGTCCCCTCGTGTCATCTGGTTTATGTCTAGAAGTGAGTGATCGATTCTGATAAAGTTAGTGGTCCCTCCAGCCAGACTGGAGAAAAAAATTTTTAATTTGAACCTCAGCTTAGCTGTGGACCCA
>NW_015217818.1:0-1504 GCF_001447785.1 Gekko japonicus | reverse complement strand
CATTGCATGATAAAGAGTGAGCTGGTTGTGTAAACAGAACCTCATTCTAACTCTGCAATAACTTTTCAGTCAAATTATTAGGGCTTGTCAGTTCTCCAGGTGGACTCAGGTGCTGGTTCTTCCCATGATTTCAGCTACCCTCTGATTTGAGGGGATGTTCTGTTTACATTTAATGCTGTTTACCCTGCAGAAGAAATCAAATAACTCTGTGGAGGTAAAAGTATAAAAAGTTTCTTCCCTTGCTTTGAATATGATTGGTTTGACCAAGCAGTAAATGTCATCTCACTTTGGCAGTATGGAGTGGAGAAAGAACTGCAGTCTTTGTTTATTAGTCCTGGATTAATTCAATTCATGTTTTCATCAGATTGTACAGATTACAGGGTTGAGAATCTGGGTTCAGCCTCTCCCAGGAGCTGTCCAGTGATTAAAGCAAAGCTCTGGTTGCAGTTTTGGCTGTCCACTAGCACACAATGTTAATTTCATGGAACATGACAGCAGTGTGCAACTCTGCCAGAATACTCCTCTCCTTTAACCCTTTTACCTTCATGTTTGTTTCTCCCAGTGCTTTGAAACCTGGCTCTGTCTAACTGCACTGTCCCTGTGGTTCTGATGCATCTGTATGATTATGATGGGAGAATCCCTTGCCTGTTGAACTTTGGACCTTTCTGGGGTTGCTGTAACCTTTTGTTAACAAACAATACTCTTCAGCCACATGGCTTGGAGTACAATTTGCAGGGCTGGGATGTAAATGATTTCAGTTATGAAATGGCATTTATAAGCAAGAAAGCAATGGTTGCTTCTGGTGTTTAGTCAAACAGAAACTGAATTGAGCCTTCTTTGGTCACAATAAGGAAGTGAATTTTCTGTTCTCTTTCTTTTCCTGAGCCAGAAAAATGGCTTTTTCTTATATGGCATAGAGCTGATATGACAAGGAAAGTTTTTCCAGAGTGTTCCTACATTACAGTTAGATTTCTGCTGGATACTTCTTGGCCTGAGCACTCTGAAATTTGCCATTGCCTTGTATCTCTTCCCAAACCTTTAAAGTTATGAAGCATCATTAGCCAGATTGGTATATGTATGTTAGGGCTACAATGTGCAAAGGTGTCCCCCTGCTTGTACAGACCAAAGTGTGTATTTTGGGCACCTATATACTTGAGATCTTAGCTTCTGTAATACCAAGGTCCAAACTTGGATCAATACTCAGAAAAACAAGGGGGAAAGACTCGTAAACAAATGAGGTTTTTATTTTAAATTCAGAAAAAGAGATCACACTAATTTACACAATATAGAAAAGGCAGCAGTGAAAATTACCAAATGAAAAAACCTATGCGGTAAATAACACACGTGAACCTTTCCCTAAAACCCTGTTGTCTACCTCAAGGGAAAATAAACCTATAAAAGCAAATGAGACATACGGTCCTGTCCTAAAGAGAAGGTAGCTCCTTTGGGAGATGAAATGGACCAGGTGGGGAGGGAAGCACAGTGGCAGATTCCTGGAGTGGAG
>NW_015217817.1:0-1505 GCF_001447785.1 Gekko japonicus | reverse complement strand
ATATTTTCTTAACATAACATAGATATTATGTAAATTAATCCAAGGCTGGCTGCTGGAGATCTAGGAAGCTTCATGCAATTAAATATACATAGAGCATTTTGAAGTTTAATTAGTGTTAAACTTGTTGTAGGTAGCAAAATTGAAGTTCATCCTCTTGGCAGGATTTAAAGTTCGTAACTGCTGAAGAAAAATAATGACTGTCAGAGTAATTGTTACCGCTTTGGGAAAGTAAAGTGAACATCTAATGTACAGAAAATGAATGATGGGGAGAAATGGGTGTGCAAAAGAGATTAGAATTCTGAGTGGGGTTTTCATGGGGAGGAAAACATTGCAGAAAATCAGAGTTTCCAGGAACGGCTTACACCATTGCCGGGTTGAACCAGGATGTTAACCGGAAACATGTATGCTGGTGCCACACTTATTTATTTACTGTATTAAACTTTAATTTATATATTTGTACCCTCCTACTCTCTCCAATGGAGAGCCAAAGCAATTTACATTATCATCCTGCTCTCCTTCGTTTTATCCTCCCAGCAACAACACTGTGAAGTCGGCTAGGCTGAAAGGGAGGGCCTTTCCCAGGGTGACAAATTCTCATGACAATGTGGGGGTTTCAGCCTGAGTCTCCCAGATGCTAGTCTGACACTCTAACCACTACACCACACTACACAAACTTGCTAGGAACCTGCTTAAGTCTGTCTGAAGGATTAGAATTGATAACTGCCTCTGTAATATCTGCCAGATGTTTTAGATCTATCGTAAGCTACTTTGAGAGTTTCTCCAAATGGAAAGAGCGGGATACAAACAGGGGCAGATGAGGAAGGGGGGAAAATAGCTCTGGAAAAGAGACCGCTGTACAACCTGCCCTGGCCTTAGCTCCCCAAGCAGGGAGAGAGAAAGAGCCAGCCTCCCAGCTGGCCAGCTCCACATCTCACACCGCTCAGAGCATCTGTCCGAATACTGTGTGCAACTCTGCCAGCCCAGGAGTGTCCATCCGCATACACCTTCCCTAGGCCAGGTGCATCAATACACATGCACCTCACCTATGACAGGAGCTGCCTTCTTGGGTTACAAGCAACTTGCCCAGGCCAGGTGATTGTGTCTCCATGCACTCCTCCCAAAGCTGGACACCAAGGTTTACCTGGACTGAGTACCTCTGTCCACAAGCACCTCTTGGGCCAGGCACCACCTTCCCTGGATTGTGCATGAGTACCTGGGATGGGGGCCCCCTTCTACCCCTGTGTGGGGCTAGCCCAAGTAGAGGGACAGGCCATAAGCCCAGCAGGATTTTCATGACCAGATAACAAATTTACTAAATACAGTATTCTTTGCATCCCCCACGTGGACCAAGGTAAAAATTCTTCCAGGTTGGGTTTGTGCTTTGTCTGGGCAAAAGTCAGGGTTAGGCCTTGATGTTCTAGCTTCTCTCTTCTTCTTGCCACCATTTGGACTGATATTTCTGCTTCAACCGTAGCCAGGGAACAAATCTCCCTTATAAATAAAAG
>NW_015217816.1:0-1505 GCF_001447785.1 Gekko japonicus | reverse complement strand
AAAATGATGCCAGGTGGAAGGGAAGCCCTTTTATGACAGTGCAGTCCTGTACAGAGTTATTCCAGTCTAAGCCCATTTTCAATGGATAGATTAGAGTTAATTCTGAATATGGGTCCAGTATAAGGATCCTACATCGTTTTCCTACAATGCCTCAACCAAAGAAATTAGTTTTCTTTTTTTTTAATGCAGATTTTATGTATTTGTACACACTTTCCCTTCCTTTTGCACTACAGGTGAACACAAATGAGTGAGTGTTACTGGCTCAGGGTCGCCCAGTGAGCTTCATGGCACCATTTTTGAACTGGGTCGCCCTGATCCTAGTTGAACATGGTTTTACACTTTGAGGTGCTCTCTGCAGTCACACTCGTCCCATTTAAACAGGGCTTCAGGCACAGAGCTTTTGGTAAACAGCTGATCCAGTAGCTGAAGCCCAGCCTCTGAGGCAGGGCTTTTTAAGGCTCATCAGGCCGCTCCAGGCCTGCCTCTTACACAGGGTTAGAGCTAGTGATCCTGGATCCTTCCCATGCTCTCCTTTCCCCAGCAGTCCTCTTTCCAACCTAGGTGAGGGAGGGGAGGATGATTTTCCCCTTCCCTCCACTGCCTCCTTGACCCATGTGGCTAACAGCCCCACATCCCCAGGAATAAACTTAAAATTGAGAAAGGAAAAGTATAAATGTATTAAATACATAAAGGAGGACTGCTGGGGAAGCTCAGCATAGGTAGGAGCCATGATTTTTGGGTGTTGCTGGTTCTATCTCTTTGAATGCCAAAAGCCCTGTTGCTGTCAGGCAGCTCCAGCCCTGCCTCTTAATCAGCTCTCAAGTCTTGAAGAGTGTAGGTGGGCTTTTGAGGTTTGAGAGCTTGTTGGTGAGGCAGCTCTAGCCCCACCTCTTAAGGCAGGAGTTTTGGCACACAAGAGCTAGATGACCCAGCAGCTGTAGCCCAGCAGGCAGGACTGCCAGCACTTGTCTTCTCGGGCTATTGATGTCCAGAAGGGGCATTGGGATTTCAGGTGCCAGAAGGATTTTTCGAGGTGACCTGAAGCTCTTGTTAAGCCCTGAATTAAGTAAATATTGAGCCATTTAATCTCAGTATTGTCCATAGTATTGTCTTGCCTGCTGAAGTTGATGATCTTCATATAAATTGAAAGAAAATTGCATAAAAATGAACAAATTGACTTGACAAACTAAAAAGCATGTTGGTTGCTTATTCCCTTTTCTAATAACTGAAGAGATGAGAGATTCTGTGTGTATTGTATGTTGGTGGGTATTGATTGCCTTCAATTAAGTGACCTATGATTTGCAGAAAATTTAGTTGTAAAATGTCAGTGACGTAATGGGAATACTTCTCCCTTGTCAGAAATATATGGGACATTAATGGGGAAGTGCGGGTGGCAATAGACAGGATATTTCAGGTACAATAGAAGCTTTGAATAAAAGGAAGTATGGAATACAGACATATTGCTGTACTTCTATTCATCTTTATGGGCTCCTCGTAACATGAGG
>NW_015217815.1:0-1506 GCF_001447785.1 Gekko japonicus | reverse complement strand
CTTGAACTATGTGGCATTTTGTGAGGCCCAGTAAGAATGATCCCAATGTTCTCCCATTTCTTTATTGTACATAGATGAAACCTCTTTAGCCTATAGCATTCGAAATATAGCGGGTTAAGTTTTTTTGTGTTAAGTAAGACTCTGTAAAGTTTGTATCTGCACGGATCAAACTTGTACTGTTAGTCTGGCATACATCTTCATTCTGGATGTAGCTAACATATGCTCAAAGGAACCCAGTCATGGGGTGAGCTTGTCTCTGCCTTCTTTTTGTTCCTGATAACCCTGGACACAAATCAAAGAAACCCCCCATGTTTATTGTTTGCCATGACATGCTTGAACTTGCCTAGTCTATTGCTCTAGGCTTTTGGATTCTGCTGGGCCCTGGAGCTCGTTTATAGCCATGATTTATCGAAATCTACAGCCAAGGCTTTTGCAAAAGTGCTTTGGTCTTCAAATCAATGAGTTAGTGAAAACTGCCCACTGGATCCCATGCTGAGGCTCTCTGCCGAGTTGGCCTGAAAGGCTTGGATTTATAACTTAGGAACTGTTGCTTCTATGGATATCTTGAAATGAAATAAGCTGTGATTTGCTTTTATTTTATTTTATCCAGAGTAAACCAGTACGTTTACCGTTTCATTTATCTGATGCCAGGTTTATATTAAACAATAAACCTAACCCCTTTGTTTAGTAAAGCAGGATGATCTGATCTGGAGGGAATCTTACTTAGTCCCATTTTATCCCACATCAATGACTTTATTTTTTTTCAGTCAGGTTTCTTGAAAAAGTACAGGATCGCCCTCGAGGACAATGGAATGAGTCAAGATTGGAAACTGATGGAGTTGTTCCAGTGGTCTATTTAGGTCACTAAATCAAAGCAAGTGTTCCCCAAGTAAAGAATTTCTGTTGCTGACTCAACAAATGAGGCAGTGCTAAAACCTGGTCTAAATGACACAGTGATCATGTGGATTTTTCTGTTTTCACATGATATACTTGTTCATTCATAAATGTTACCATGTGTATTTGGTGCATTGAGTTGGAATCCAACTCAAGAATTTGGTGATGATTTAACATGACATATTTCCCCCGAGACGTTTTGAACATTTGAATTATAGGGGACAAGTCTTTTTGTATATGCCCAGTCAGAGTATTCAGATTCCACCCTGTCCAAAACAGTACAGACTGGCTTGCCTTCTGTGTGTCTGTAGTTTTCCTTTAAAGAACTGGCTTCTATAACTTCCTTTGGAAAGGGAGCAATGATTCATGAGATATGAAACTTCTAGTGCTTCAAGAGACCTGCAATGGGAAAGCTTTTTCTAAACCTTTATATCACACAACGTATCAACACACATGATAGAAATCAACACATGCGGTGAGTATTCATGCCAGATATTATGTCACCAACTAGGCCATGCTTGATTTATAGAGCATTTTAAGGTGAATTTAGTCCCAGTGTTGAACATGGAGCAGTTATAGGTCCATCTAATCTAGTTTATCACACATCACCTG
>NW_015217814.1:0-1507 GCF_001447785.1 Gekko japonicus | reverse complement strand
GGACCTAGCAACCTCCTGTCCATATTTAAGCAGAATTCAGTCCCATTGAGAACTGCGTGTCTCAGGACATGATCTGCGTGCACCTGGATACAACTGTCCTACTGAAGTCAGGCAGACACGGGTCTGTCAATACTTGGAAAGGAAACCCTGCTTGAGCTCCAAGGTAAAAGAAAGGCATGATGTAGATTATTTATTGAGTCCACTTCTGTCCTGCACTTCCTCCAAGGAGTTCAGGGCAATGTCCACCAGTTTTCCCTCCTTGTTTTTATCCTCCCAGCAAGCCAGTGGTTAGGCTGAGAGAGTGACAGGTCTCTGTCCCCCTTCAAGCTTGATGGCAGAGTGGAGAGGGGAGTCTGACCCAGGTTCTCCCAGATCCTAGCCCAACGCCCTACCTACTACACCTGCCTGGTGTAATAAAATAAATAAGCAATCACGGGAATGCAGATTAGGCGTGATTAACTTGCCCCACTGGTTCCAGGCTTCAGGATTTTGGACGGCTGCATGCCTGTGTAGTATCATGGTTTCTTATGAATGGAACTCTAAGCAAAACTTTTACCCCACTTCAGTGGCAATGTGGCAACGACATCAAGGTCAGATAAAGTTGCTTTGAAGGCCTCGGGAGCTACCTGTTCTCTGGCTTACAAACACCTGTTCTGTGACTTACAAATAACACACCTGTATGAAACTTCCAGATGGAGAGGCGGGAATCTCTTTCTTGGCTGTTTGTTTTCTGCTTTAATTCATGAACACGTTTACAGCTTGTATTTGGAGGCCTATGCAAACATTACAACAGATAATTATAAACAATGCACGTTATCTCTCTCTTCTTGTACCCCCCCTCACCAACCCCTCCCCATCATACATGCATCTCTGCTTCTTCAGATGGAAGTAATTTCATTATTTTAAAAGCATTTATGCAACCAATGGAGGCGGTACAACAAATGGTGTGTGTGTGTGTAGGTGCAAGTCCCTTCTGGAGACAAATCAGATTCAGTTTTGCTCCTTCCCGCTGCTTCATCCCCTGCCCATTAACAAAATTATTAATTTTATTTTAGATTTTGAAGCACAGGATATTCTTACGCTCAAGCACTTTCCCTTCTGTAGAACAAACGTGTTGGACTGCTTTTGTGATGATTTCACAGGCAGCTCGTCCATAAGGCAAGACATGTTGGAATGAACCTCAGTTGTCATTACGTTATTACAGAGCATGCCAAATGCCCTGTGCGTAATCAATGCAGTGTGTAATCTGTGCATATGCAAGCTGGAGAAGTTACTCCTCTAGTTTCAAACTTGACAACCTGAGAATTCAGGTTGTCTTTATCTCTCTTTAAAGTTTCTAGTTCTCATTACTGGAGAGCTATTTATCATGAAGCCTTTCTTGGACCACCTTGACCCACTTCTTCCATTTCAAGTACCAGACTCTTCCCTACCAACATTTGCCTCCCAAATGTGCTTTAACACAATATTTGGGCCAGGTGGTTATATGAATGTTATATTTAAGTATGTG
>NW_015217813.1:0-1507 GCF_001447785.1 Gekko japonicus | reverse complement strand
TCCACAATGGGCTTTGCTCCCTAGTATAAACATATTCCTTGTTCTTCATTGAAATAGTTTACATTAGATTCTCAATTTGCCCCAGTTCCTCAGTAAAAATATATATGAACATTTATTCTATTAAATCAAATCATTGGTATGTCTATTTAAACGTCTTGTTGATACATGTTACACCAAAGTTTAATTTTTTGCAAAAAAACCCTGGCTTCATTGTTTAAGGTTAGAAATATATATATCTTACATGTACATGCAGCTGGGTGGTTTGGTTCCCTCTTTCAAGGAGACAGATGGAAAAAATAAGGTTACCTCAGTAAATTCTGTCAGGAACCAAGCCTCCCACAAGGAGGCTGTTTTGTGCACACTAATTGCTTTTTAGATGAATTCAAGTTTTAATCAGTGTTCATCTTTACATAACCCAGCCTTCCCCTCCCCCCAGCGGCCCCTTATTTTATAGAATTTCTTTATTCTTCTGATTGGGAGTTAAAACTAAATGCAAATAGGTTTTATTGATTTGCTTGAAAATAATTTTCTTTGAATGCTTAGTGCCTCTTGAGCAACATGAACTCTGAAGCCAGTATAAGAAACTGGATTCATGCTGGTAATCCTAATGAACCATGCTGCTGTGGAGGACCTGTCGGCAAACTGGGCCTGGGAAAAATGTGGGCCTTGAACAGCTGTCACCCTTCAGCTCTAAATGACTCATATCTTCGTGTGTGTGTGTGTGTTTTAAAGCGATAAGGGGTAAACATTAATAAAAATTGCTGAAATCTGTCTCAGCATTATGCCTCTTAGGTGATTTAGCCCAAATCCTAGATTTTAGGGAAAATGAGGACAGGAACTTGACTGTTATGGTCACAGGTCAGTAAACATATTCTGCACATGTTCAGAGGCATATTCTTTCACAAGGGGATGTTGACAGCAAGGTGGCTTGCAGTTAATGATTAGACACAAGCTGGATAAAATTAGGCACCAGTTTTTCTGCTCCTGCCTCTCTTCCCATGCCTCCCTGTTCCTGAGACGAATTTTCCAATGCAGACAGAGAAGGCCACTTTAAAGTACTCTAAGTATCAGCTCAATTTTCTGTCCAGTGTTTTCATTTAATAATGCGGACAATAAGGAGGCCAGAAACCAATGACAAAGAAACAAATGGCCCAAGAATAACAGAGGAAATGACAATGCATTTTGTCAGTAAGAAGTTAATTGAATTCCAGCTATCTTGCATCTTCCTTATCTCCATTCCTTCTCAAGCTATCCAAACAAAACTGCTTGTACATTTCCCTCTTTATCTCTGCAAGGAAAAGAGCTAGCTACTTTATTTAAAAAAAAAAAAAAAAAAAGAGTAGGAAATCTGGGAAGACCAGAAACTTTTGGGGCGATTTGCCGTTCTGTAACTGCAGTGAGGTATCAGCACAATATATAGAATCCACCCTGTTCTCAGTAGTGAAGGCAGAGAAAGATGGAGAAAACAACAACTAAAAAGAAATCTCTCCCTTATATATAAAGCCGT
>NW_015217812.1:0-1508 GCF_001447785.1 Gekko japonicus | reverse complement strand
CCAATGAACAAGCCAACCACTCACTTTCAGATCACCTTTGCCCATTTGGGATGCAACACTGCCACAGAAAAATAAACAGCTTCTTTCCCCGTTCGTTTCCAGGTTTGGCTCTTAATGCATCTAGGAGAAATGCCTGCCTCTAAACCTGAGCAGCTCCTTGGCTTTTTTTTTTCTTCTAAAAACTGTGCTCTGCTCCAAACCTGACTGCATTTATAGCTGAATAAAGCTCCCCAACCTGGCACCTAGAGAAGGAATGCAGACCTCATAATTGTGCCGCTCGCTCTCTGTGACATAATCCATCAACCGGGTTGCGGCAGGTTACAGTGCAGTGCAGGATGATCACAGCTGAGATAACGTAAGCGGAGACAATAGCCAGCACTTTGTGAGGAAGACAGGAAGAAAGAGTGCCTGAGGAACAAGCGCCACACTAGCAAAATGGCCAAGGGACTGGAGGAAAGGCAGCCCACTGCTCACTGCCATTACCGCTAGTAAATAGTACCTCAGAGCCACTAAGAGCCATTTCCAAAGCCACACTGCTCTTCTGCCACACAACGCTCGTGGAATAAGTTTTATGTTGAGGAGCAACGTCCACAGAGGTTTTCCCAGAAGGCACTTCTGAGCGGGAGAGCGCAACCGTCTACTGCTCTGCTCGCAAAAACGCACATGAATCCCACACTCGAATACAACGTTCACACTTTTCATGAGTACTCCTCCACAGATTCTTCTGAGGGGGAGGATCAACTTTTTTCAAAAATAAGATTCCTGTCACAGACTTGTGTCCCAAGAAAGGCCTCATGTTCCCTCAGACACCAAACCCTGAAGTACAGCCTTCTTCATGAGGCCCTCTTCATGAGGCCTTGTTCACGCATGTAAGCACCTTCAGTCAGCCAATGCATTTCACCACAAGCAAGTTCACAGGGATTTTGTAAAAATAAAATGCCCCCCCCTACACGCCTCTCTACAGTCCTGAGAGAAAGGGTGGGTTTCAGAAGGGATAAATCAATAAACTATTCTTTCAAACAGGTGTCGTAAACATAGTAATCTGGGCACAGAAGGGTTAGGTGAAACAACATGTTTAATAAACCTTCTCAAACAACTCTCTAAGACAGATCAAGACCCTTGCGATGAGTTTGGACACAGGTAAAGAGGTAGGGCCGTAGCACAGGATCAGAGAATGTACCTAGGATGGCGGAGGTCTTTAGTTCAAGAGATGCCAAGGACTGAACCCAGGAATGTATGCTGAACATATTTAAAACTGCCCTTGAAGAAAACAAAAACAAAAATACAACTAGTCTAGAATGCAGGGCGCTCCCCTACTGCAGACAGGAACACCTCTTGCCCATTTTGGGGGGGAAAGGTATACTGGCTGCCAGTTTGCTCCTGAGTTCAATTCAAGGCACTGCTTATAACCTGTAAAGCCTTTCAGGACCTAGGACCCACCTACCCAAAGGGGCAACTCTTCCCATGTGGCCGGTCTTCGGGGAGGGGCTATGGCTCATTGGCAGAGC
>NW_015217811.1:0-1507 GCF_001447785.1 Gekko japonicus | reverse complement strand
AAAGGTGTAACTCTGCTTAGGATGTCACTTCAAGGGAGCATTGTTCAAGTAAGAGTAGTTTTGGGTAGTTAGCAGAGACTGCAGTAGTTATGCATTCTAGAACTCCATGTGTGCAATGTGTGGGAACATGTTTCTGGTTTTGAGATTTTCTTTTGCCTTTTTAATAGATGGAGGCCTCCAATTTCTCCTTTGACAGCACTGTGTACATATCTAATAGCAGAAAAATGGTCTCACAAGAAGTCTCTGTGGCATCCTTACCTGGATCTTCTGCCTGAAACATACAACTGTCCTGTGTATTTGGAGCAAGAGGCAGTGGACCTGTTTCCCGAGCCTTTGAGAAGAAAGGCCCATGAACAAAGAAGTCTGGTGCAGGAGCTGTATAACTCGTCCAAGAGTTTTTTCTTTTCCTTGCAGCCTCTGTTTCCTGAAGACGTGCAGTGTGTTTTTAACTACAGTGCCTTCCAGTGGGCTTGGTGCACCATAAATACAAGAACAGTATATATGAAGCATTCACAGAAGGGATGTTTTTCTAGAGAGCCAGATAACTATGCATTAGCCCCATACTTAGACCTACTAAATCACAGTCCATCGGTCCAGGTAGCTAATTTAAAATGTGATCAAATATGGATGTGGAATTGGAATGGATATAATGAGACTGGCACATGGTAATTGCAAACTCAGTGTGTGCAACTAATAAATGCTGCCAAAGATGACTGTGTATCATTAGAAAAATAGTTTTTCTTGTTTTGAATTGTGATCAAATTCATCCTTTAGCTCTGCTTGGAACACCCAGGTCAAGTGACTTCTGATTTTATCAAGCATTTTGTATTTCACCTTGTGATGCATGCTCACATATTTGGCCATTACTTGATATTGTAATACTTCAATATGAAAAGGCTTCTTAGAAATTTACATTATTGTGTGTGTTGTGTGCCACCAAGTCTCTTTTGACTTACGATGACCCTCTGAATTAATGACCTCCAAAAGCTCCTATTATTAACAGCCTTATGTTGTTAGTACCAATTTAAAATGAGGAATTGTGCCCAATAATCTGGAATAGTGGCCAGAATCAGTGGAGCTGTTAGGAGCAAGGGGTCTGAGGGAAAAATAATTTGAATACACTACTTAGAATACTGGCATAGGCTGCATGTATAAGAAAGAAGACTTTTAATTCCTTTAGTTCCATGTCCTTTATAAACCACTTGACAAGCATGAACATACAGTTGATTAGTGGAACTCTGACAAGGGAACTCTGGGTCTCAGGAGATGGCAAAGTGTCTTGCTGAAACTAAGCAAGTAGGGGCTGGTCTTTGTCTGGAGGGAGGAAGCCTTTTGAGAAATATGTCTACCCCTTGAGTTTCATGAGGGTTAACACAATCTGGTATTATTAGACAACTTCCAATCTAAATGGCTGAAGGTGGTCGATAAGAAATTGTATCTTCTTGGATTTTCTTCCCAAGCAGTTCTGGCCTTTAGTTCTGGCTGTCCTTGAGGGGAGATACAGGAA
>NW_015217810.1:0-1508 GCF_001447785.1 Gekko japonicus | reverse complement strand
CATTTGCCTACTGGTCTCAAAATTGGGCTGTGCTCAAAAGTTCTGTAAGGCACTGCTGCTGTTTTAACACAGTCTCCTGGGCCTCTAACCCCTTCACCTCAGTAGATGTGGCCATATAGGCTTAAGGGTTTTTTTTAATCCTGTTCCCAGTAGGCAACATTCTTCCCCAACAATCTTGGTCTGCTGTTCAAAGAATAGGATGGGAGGAATCCGATTCTGTAAGCCCACATTTTAACCATGTGGCTCTAATCAAGTATAGCCTGAGCCTGCAGGTTAGTCACTCTATCCTAGCCTTACTTTCTCTGTGGTCCATTAAAAATTTTTTGGCATGTTAAACTGACATGGTTTTACCATGGTCCAAAGTAACATGTAGATGGTACGTAGTTTGTATTTGTATACAAGTTTGGGGGTGGGGGTTTGTAATCATACTCTCTGGTTCCTGATCAGAATTATTTTATCAGTGCAATCTCAGAACAGTTTTCTTAGTGAAGGATAGTATTCCCTACCTGTGTACATGTCTCTGTCTCGATCCAGTGTTGTAAATTGTTTTCCATTGTGCCAAATCATGGAGTCACCAGCATTCCCCTGGTAAGTGCCTAGACGCAACCTATAGTATTCACTTTCTGGCTCCAAGCGAAAACTGCTGTATTCTGCATAGACTTTTTTATTAGACCAGTCTTCCAGTTCAATTAGAAGTCTATAATTGTCCTGATTGCTAAGCAAAAAAATATTTTCCAGTCCCAGCCAGTATTCTCCAGCAACGTTTCCAAATCCTTTCTGTCAAAACAAACAATTTGATTAGATTACTTTTCATTTGATAGAAAGCAGTATGTCTGCAGTTAACATGTATTATATTGTATATCCTTTACACTTTTAAACGCAGGATAAACTTAATATTTTAGCCTTGAGATGGGGGGGCGCTACAGGTAGAAACATGGTGTTCATCTCTTTCTCCCCTGCACATACAGTGTCAGGATACTCTTAACTGGATCCTACGAAATGTAAGGATGCACTTAAGTAGGTATTTAATGCAATGCAAGGATGCACTATTAAGCAGATATTTCCCATCTCCTGTGCCCCAAGATCTTTAACATATGGTTATTGGTGGTCATGGGACCCATATGGACAAAAACCCAGTGAGAGCTGTAGTGTGGAAAGGAATTGAGTGAAATTACCCTTTCCTCTTCTATCAGTGGTGGGACTTCTTTGGCACAGAAGTTGTCCCTCTCCGGTTCTCCAGTGCAGCCCCCCAGAATGTGTGGTTTTTATTCGCAAGGGCCCACAACCTCCAGTGTCAACTGTTAGGAGGTCTCTGGAGGTTCCTGGTGGCAGTCATGTCATACCATTCTGCTTGTGCATCATAGAATCCAGACATCTGAGTTAAATTCCCCAACAATACATCCTTCATCGGCAGGGGGATTCATGATCAAGAGTGGTTAATCTTAGGATGAGAACAGTATAATACTGTTCTTAAGTGCTTCAGAGAATTGAAAAGAAAATTGTTAGCC
>NW_015217809.1:0-1508 GCF_001447785.1 Gekko japonicus | reverse complement strand
TCTTTGCTGGGAAGTATATGCTTCTCACTGGAAGGGGCAGCATGTGAGTCTCACTTTGGAGAAAGCTCTCCTTTGGACTTTACCAAAAATAGCTTCTGTACAGTTCCATCTACAATTCTTCTCTAAGTACTGTCTTCTCTCTCTCCTACTATCGCTTTTATGAGCTTTTCCTGAATCCCTCATGAGGGGGACTGTGCATCCTTCAGTTCTCGCTTGAACACCACAGAGAGAAGAGCTTGGGAGTGTTTTTAATATAGTGGCATAGACTCACATATTGAAGTCAAAATGGTTTTGTTAACCAGTTGTACCACAGAATACACATGTTTAACAGCATGAAAAAAACCATAGATATCCCTGTTTGCTGTTTAAAATCCAGCAGAATACCCCGGTGTCAGAGGGTCACTTGGTGTGTATCTCCCCTCCCAAGTCACTTATAGTGCAAAGCTATGCAGAGTTACTCTGTTGCAAGCCCAGTGAAATCAGTAGGTTTAGTCTGGAGTTGCACCTCTGTGTAAGGTTGCACTTTTATAAAAACACGAGTCCAATAATTATTGTAGATCAACAGTAATTGGAAATGGTCTTAATAACATTGGGACAAAGTGATCAAAGGTCTGCAGGCAATTTTTTTGTAAACACATTTACAATTTTTTTGAAAACAGAGGTGGCTTTGGTCTCATGCGTGATATGTGTAGTCAAGTATAATAGTAATTTAACACTTCAGATTAAGTTATCTATCTTGAACAACAATGAATATATACATTGTTTTCAGTTAACTCTTCATTCCTTAGAACCAAGAATCTTTGAAACAAATGTAGCTGGAAATGGAGTTAGCCTATTATGTGAGCTACCATGTTGGAGCTTACAGAATATTAACAACAACATAGTATGCCTTGCCTACCAGACACCTTGGTTCGCTTCCATCACACAGCAAACATGCAAGATAAAATGGTGTTTGTTCATAGTCTCCTCAAGAATGCTACTATGTGTAGTGAGCCAGGCATGGGGGTAGATAACATCCCAGTGATTCATTTTGTGTTCTTGCCTTTCATCCCAAGACCAGTTACACAGTATGAGATACTTCACACTGTCCTTAAAACCTTGAAAACATTTGTTCATCTCTGGTCTTCTGTGTATTCCCACATTGGGATCTGTGCTTGCGCAGACTGACTACCAGAGGCTCCCTACTGCTCTTTACTTCCTAAAAAGCACTCAGAGGGGAGCCCCTCCCTTGTGGAGGCTGTCTGAACTGATTTTCCAATCAGTCACGTCTGCAGGATGGGGCTCCCTCTTCTCCTCAGTCTCCTTTTTGCCACTGATGAAGAAGGATGTCTCTCTACAGTTCACCTGTGAGTAAAACAACAAGGAAAATTTGGTTGAAGTAGTTTAGTTTTCTCTCTGTTTTTGAAGAGTAATCCTGCAGTAATGTCGGAGAAGCCCCTCTTCAAGAAATGCTTGCAATATGGGTCCAAAATGCCCAGCTCAGATGAGTATGCCCTCTGCTTTTTTGG
>NW_015217808.1:0-1509 GCF_001447785.1 Gekko japonicus | reverse complement strand
GTCTTAATCCTCAAACTGCAACTCAGACATGGAAAGAAAGGGATGTCATTTTTCAACGCACTGTGATAGTTTCTGGATGCCCCAAGGACAGGGCTACCATGTGCCCGCTGGGGGTGGGAGATCTCTTGCCATCCAGCAGGCCTTGCCCCCACCAGCTCTCCAGCAGCCAGGAGGAGAAAGTCTTTCCCCCCCTCAAAATGAGACTACCGGTGATGGTGTGGCATCACTTCTGGCTCCCCCCAGAAGTGAAGTCAGTCCTCTCTGGGAATTTCTGAAAACTCTATGGTTTCACCACAGAGAAATTCCTAGAGTGGTGTGACATGACTTCCAGGTTTGCCCAGAAGTGATGTCACACTGTCACTGCTAGCCATGCCCCCCCATGTCACCACCCACCCCAGGTTCCCACTGCTTGCCAGGCCAGGCAATCCTACCAAAAAAAAATAATCCTACCTAACTGCCTTAATATCGGTATGCTGGTATATAATGCCTAATTTCATTCATTATTTGGTTAAAGCTACAGTACGCGACACAGTCATGAATTTGGGTCATGGTGCCTCTGATTTCCACTGCCTTCCCTCTGCCCAAGCCCAAGGCTGGTGAGTGGAGCAGCCACTGAACCGTCCATATCTGGGTTGGCGTGATCTCAGATCACCTGAATGGAAGAAGTAACGCAGCCGTTCCCCTTCACTGCTTAATCCTCAAAGGAATTCTAATCAACACAGTAGTATTTGCAAACCCTTCTTCTGTAAACAGTAATCTGACCATATAATTGCTACCCGTTCGGTATCTACCTTGCAATAACATGAATTTCTCAAACTGTGTGGGGGAGGGATGTTGGTTGGCATTCAATGTCCTCACATATTCAAGGGGATCGCATAATCATAACAAAACGTAATCCTTTCCCCCTGTTATTCTGTTCTTCGTTTTACCCAAGTACTCCTTACACAATACTCTCTGCCACAATCTGAACATAGAATGGAAACTTATGGCTTTCCCAGATTCTCACTTGTATTCCTGGTGGTGCATGGTTTTCCCCCAATGTTCCACATGTCCTTTGCTCCCTCTAGTGGTCGATTCAATATTACATCGCTTTACATCTGCCAAACCTCCCTGCAGATTTAAACAGCAGGTTTTTATGCCAGACGTAAAGCACTGTAATGTTAAATCAACCACCAAAGGGAGCAAAACACATGCAGAACATAAAAAAAACCCCAAACCAATAGGGAAACACAAGTGAGGAGAATGAGGAAAAGCCCCTAATTATGGTGTTTCAAAAGGTGAAAGTCACCATTAATCCCTATTTACTTATCTAAAATCAACCATTTGTGGCGCACAGCACAATTGGTACTGAGAGTAGCGGTATAATTCTTATGGTTCGATGATCAGAATGTGGCCCAAACCGTGAAAACTAGCTGCCTTTATGAATCCGAGAACTTAAGGCTTATCCAGATGGCTCGAAGCAGATGAACTGGAATGGCTATTGTTAGGTACAGGAAACCATGGTCTGGA
>NW_015217807.1:0-1509 GCF_001447785.1 Gekko japonicus | reverse complement strand
AGCAAGGGAACCTTTACCTTTTAAAATATATATATAACCAAAACAAGCACGGCTTTTTAATCCAATTTGTTACGTTAATTGTCGCCACCCCCTTTAAGGCTTTCCCAGGGCTTCCATAGGCGGATCCTGCACCTTCCCTCCCCGTTTTTCCGGGCGAATCAAGCACGTTACCTTGTGTAGAATTCCTTCCGGCAGAAGAGCCGGTCCGGAAGGAGAGCGCCCCTTCCACCGACGTTTCTTCTTGCCGATTATTTCTTTCCCGGACAAGGACAGCCAATGAGAAGCCTCCGTCCGTCCTCCTTAACCAACCTGTGCTTTTCTTCCGCCCCTTACGGGTAGATTTCCCCGCCCATTAAAGGCGCAGGGAGTCCACTGGTCGCTGAGATGCAGGGACTGGGAAGAGGGAATCATCCTCGCGCCTGGTCGCCAAGCTCTTCTTCTTCTTCCCAAGCCCCTCCTTGAGCTCTCCCGGTCTCTGCTGCTGGCTTCCGTCGCGGCTCCCGCTCTCGTTCTTGCTTCTCGGCGGCGTGATGGAGGGGCAGCATATAATGGCTCAGGTGCACATCCAGACGCCGGTCTCCTCCTCCTCCTCCTCGTCCTCTGTGGCAGGGGAAGAATCCAGGAAGCTGCCCAATCCGGTCCGAGTGGCAGCCCGGGAAAGGATGGTGGGAGGCCGTTTGTTGGACAGTCATAGCCTGGATGGGATCAGCCAGGTGTATGGAGCCTCCAAGGCCCAGGAAGGCAGGAGGGCCACCATATCCAGCGCCCTGGAGCTGGAGGGGACTGTGAGCCACGATGGGGACCTGACCCACTTTGTGGCCAACAATCTGCAGATGAAGATCAAGATGAGTTCCCGGGGCAGCCTGGATGACACGGAGCCCACCTCCTCCTCCACGATGTCTTCGCAGCTGTCTGTACGGGGCAAAGCCGCAGACATCCCTCCGATCGACCCAGAGGTGATCCGGGATCTGGAGAGGCTGACCAGGGATGTGGCTCAGAGAGTGGACCAGATGCTGAGAGTCTTGAACGGCTCCATCCAGAACATGACGGCCTTGAGCGTGGGCTACATCCAGACTTACCGGGATGCTGTGGACAGCTTGGGTGAATCCGTGGACATGAGCATCAAAGGGATGTACACCCTGATGGCCAGGTGTGAGGAGCTGGACCGGTCCATGCAGCCGGTCCATACTCTTGCGAAACAGATCCGGGAGATCAAGCGGACACTAGAGATCTTTGAGGCGCTTTGCAAGTAATGCCCCTTTCAGGAGGAGGAGTGAACTTGCTCAGCAGTGGGGGGCAAAGGCCAGAGGGCAGGGGGACAGAGAGAACACTCGGTCTGCTGTGATTCAGACTCCAAAAGGGAAATTATGTGTGTTTCTTGCACTGTAATAAATGTATTGTTGCAGTGTCTTCTCAAACTTTATGAAATTTTGCTTCCTCCTTATTTTCCCTGTACATCCAACCTTGAAATATCAGGGGGCTTACAGGTCCAGCTCATGCAACCCTTGC
>NW_015217806.1:0-1509 GCF_001447785.1 Gekko japonicus | reverse complement strand
AGTATTACAAGGCCAGTGTGAAATACTGGATTAAATATTAGATTGGAGAGTTTAAATCTCTGCTAACCACTTAACAAGGCTCTGTCTCTTAATCTCATCTAATATGAGGATGAAATGGGATAGTTCAGTGGAGAAGAAGTATTAACACAGTAATAAATGTTAAAAATGGGCAAAACTGCAGAGAAACAGTAAGAATGGCACAAACAAATACAAAATGCTCAAGGGAAGCCTAATAGGGAACCACATGAGGTCAGACTGAAACTACTCCTGACAAGATGGCAAACAAGAAAATGGAACAATGAATATAGATGTAAGCAGAGTATTCTTAGAAGAAGATACCAATTTCAATGGTAGCTGAAACATGGGGGAAAACCAGTAACATATGCAAATTGGAAATGAATGCAAAGTTAATAAGTTTGAAATAACATCAACTTTATTGAATGAAAACTAAGAACAATGGTTTCTTCTTCATTATAGTACATGCCAAAAGAAGTATTCTTTCCTTTCAAAGATGTCATGATATATGCAAGATATTGAAATTTTACTCTTCTCTCTATCAAGAAATTCCATTAGAGCAGTGATAGACTATCTCCTTGCTGTAGAAGAGCAGTTAATGCAGCAATTATTTCAAGATGATAAAATCTCTCTTCTTTCATTATTCTTTGAGAATTGCCCATTAAAAATCTCAGATGCTTCAGAAATTAAAATATATTAATAGGAACATAATTAAGTTCTTATTGCTTTTGTCATTTAAAAGTAAGTTAAGTAAATGGCAAGAAAGCCCCGGAAAAGTGGCTTTCATGAACAATTCAGATTTAATTAATATACAGTAACGAGCTCATTAAATTGAAGTTAAATGCTTATTGGAGACAAATTGTAACCTTTTAGTTGGCTTAAGCTTTCATTTACCTCAACTGGCAGAGCAACAAATTGCACTTTTGAAAATGAACAAAGAAAGCTTTATGGCTCCTGTTTACAGAAACACATGATCCTTTCCACCAAGTAGCAAGAGGAAGCCTCCTGTCTTAAATGCCCTGCCTCTCAAAGTCTCTCACACCAGACATTTGAACAATAGGTCACAATGGTAATTTTAGGATTGGTTGATTTGAACTTAGACACAAATGCAAACTACATAATCTAACAGTCAACATGCAGAACAGCAAGGCAGCTTTTCTGCTTCCAGCCTAGATATTTAGGAGAGATCGCCTCCACTTCTACCTCTGATGTAGGATGCAGTGTAGGGCCATACTGCATAACTGGTTCCCCTTGAACTGTAATGGTCAATGTATTCTGTGTTGATTTTGTTGTATTCATGTTTGCATCAGGGTGGAAAGCATTACTAGGGATGGGCACATACTGGTGCAAGAAGAAAATCCGTGCCAAATTTGGGGCAGTCCAGGAAGCGATGTTCAGTGAAGCACGTGCTCCACGGACCTTCCCTGAACTTCACAGGTGGTCCAGGCAGTCCAGGGTGGTTCGAGAAATGGAAATGTCTCCTGGAAAACCTGG
>NW_015217805.1:0-1509 GCF_001447785.1 Gekko japonicus | reverse complement strand
AGGGAACCTTTACCTTTACCTTTTTGGGGGGGACTGAACATGGAGCCTTCTATGTAAAAATTGGATGCTCTACTGCTAAATCATACCCTCTCCCCCTGATAGTGCCCTGGCTATCTGTAGGTTAGTCTACTTCCCTTCTGCAAGCTGCCAAACTCATCTCAACGGTGCCCATCAATGGATTTTGGAGTTGGTGGCAGGGGATTTTGACAACATGGTTCTCCATCAGCTGTGAACTCGGGGAGAGGGGGGGGTGCAGTTGGGAAATGTTTCTGTACTCCTGAAGAGCTTTCATGGGAGCGAGGAAAACTCTCTGAGTAGTGTACTGTTTTGTGCAGAATCACAATGTATTTCCTTTGTATTTGTGTAAGAATCCATCGCTGCTTCCTAAGACATATCAGTTTCTACAGAGTAATCCAGTTCACACCAGAGTCCTTTCTTCCAATACCACTCGACCCTTTTGCAGAGACAATCAATGCAGCTATTAACACCAGAGCATTACCTAGACTTCTTCCCTGATAACACAAACAACCAGTAGCGTTTTACAAAGGAAGTATATTAATGTCGCCTTTGTAGTCATTAACGGTTAATTCCGTGCAGAGTTCATATTGTGGATGTTTCACAAGCTTTGAACAGTCTGTTCTCTGTGTGCTGCATAAGCTCTGGAGACTCCAGAGCTGCCTCTGCTTTATAGCCACCTCATTTTGATACTAATGATATCTATCCATCTTGTCTTCCTTTTCCCTAATCTCCTCTCACCTTCTGGTTCCTAGAGAAACAGCCTCCGTAGTAATTTCCTGACATTCCCCTTTTGAAACACTCCGGTCCTTAGAGAAATGATTTCTGCTGAAAGCCGCACTGAAAAATAGTAGAGTTCCCAAAGGGCGGCATTTTGTAACTTAGACATCTTGTCATTAAGATAGTCTCCATCACCTCTCCCCAATTCTTTTTACTCCGAATTGGTGTCCTGCCCCCTTTTCTGAAACATTTTCATTCCCTGTTACCTCCGTGTCATGATCAGACATATACTTAGGCATAAATGAATATGTAGTGTTTTTTCAGCCTTTCTACAGGTCAGAACTGATTGAGTGCAGCTTACCAGCCAGGTATCAGGCGTCATCTCCATGCAAGCAAGCAAGGCTCCCTCATTGTCGACAACAACAAGGGAAACTAGCCTTTCTCAAATGTTACATTCATACATAATAGGAACCCCATCAACCGTGCATACAAGGGACACGAGCCCTTCTCAAACGTTACATCTGTGCATGACAAGAACCCATCGGCTGTGCTAGCTGTAATGCTCATGATATGTGCAGTCACCATGTCATATGAACCGGGGCGACACGTCTAGTTTGCTCATGCATACCACTTTGGTAGGCATATAAATCAGAACCCTGAAAAATCCAGTGGGCAATGAATCCATGCTGAAGTTATATGTGCATGCAAAATAAGTGTGAAGCCCCTGCTCAGACAAAATGGCAACCATGTGTATTGAGAGGATCTATGCACACT
>NW_015217804.1:0-1509 GCF_001447785.1 Gekko japonicus | reverse complement strand
AGGGAAGGTCCGGGGTCAGCAGCTATCTTGCTGGCTGTCAGGAGCCCACAGGCTGCTCTGCCAGCTTGGGATGTCGCATCAAGTGAAGATAATCCTGTTCTTCTGGGCTTTTCACTGATTTCTGGACTTCACCTATGCTAAATTATTTTATAGATAGTTTTAGTGAGTTGGTTCTTAAATCATTGTTCAGTCTTTTTTCTTAGTACATTTCTTAATAAAGGGCATGTTATAAAATTAGCAAACAAACATTTTGCCTGTCAAATTTATAGTAAGACCTTTAAGGTAAGGATTTGTCAGATTAGTCATCTGAATGAATGATATTAGTTAAAATATATGCCAACTATGTCAGCTTCACTCATGAAAGGAATATGATTATGCTTCAAAATAGTTTTGGTCTTGGTAACATGTTTAAATGCTCCCACTTGTACTCTATAAAATATATATTGCTCAAGGAAAGATCATTCTTTCATGCAGTCAACCATGCTATTTCTGGGCACTGGTAATGTTTGTTGGTAATAATTGTTGGTAAAGGATCTTCACTTGCCAACATATTTCTGATATTGTAGTGACTGCTCTTAGGCCCATCGATCATGGCCAAATGAACATGTTTAAAAAGCCTCAGGAATAACAACACAAAGTAAAATTTATTATAAATGCTACCCTACTGGACACTATCATTAGTACAAAAAAGAAGAAGGGAAAAAAATAAGGAACACATTTATACAACTCTTCTTTTTTAGACCCTTTCCCCAGGTTTTGGCAAAGGCTCATTATTTACTGTATACACCAATACATATAAAATGGCTAGAAAGATAGATAAATTCCTGAGGTAAACTGGATTTTACTTGTGGTATAACAGAGGAAACTGATCATAGCTCCTCTTCTGTTCCATGTTACTACACCTATCCAAGTTCTGACCATATGAGGTTGTTTTTCCTCCCTCAGGCAAACCAGTTATTCAGAATAAACCATGGGAATATTGCCTGAATAAGGAAAGATAAATATATGCCTACTTTCCAAGATGGCAACAATTTCTGTCTCATTGCCATTAGCCCAAACAATATTAATTGATATTACTGAAATGTATGCCACTTTATTCCCCACTGGGAACCTAGCAGTTCTGTTTCAAATTGCTATGCAGGACAATAAACAACAGCATTCAAGTGACAGTCAACAATAAGCAGTGGTTGGATCCTACAGGCATTGTAACACAATGGCATGAATGTCAGCTGCTCACTGCAAACAACTAATAAATATGATTTGACATACAGAACTGCATCTCCACTGGGAAGAATTCTACCATGTGACAATGGGAAAAGCTAGAGTCTGCCAGAGCTCTGTGTCAGGACATGGTCATCACAGGGGAGGGGGCTTTAAAATGCAGCATGGAAGGATATAAGGGTAGAACTGAACCCTTCTCCCACATTTCCTTTCCCCTTCCAAAGCCAGTACTTTTTATCCTCCCGGTGTGTTTCTATGATTAAAAGTATTGGCAGGGGTTTTAAAATA
>NW_015217803.1:0-1509 GCF_001447785.1 Gekko japonicus | reverse complement strand
GGCCAAGCACTCTGAAGTAACTGAAGCATCAGTAATCTAAGAACAGTTACCAGTCCTATAAACTGTCACTGGAAACTAACAGGCAACCAATGGAGTTATTACTTACTCTTTCCTTCAGTAGATATGAGAGGCTATACCAATAAGACCATATACCAAGTTTCACTAGGCATACTTGATGTGCAGAAAGGATGTCTTTTAGTCAACGGCTCATTGAATAAATGGAGGTGCTAGTGTCAGAACCATAAAATCATTTGTGAGTGGCATAAACCATGGACTACATTGGATACAGTAGCTGGCAGACACATTTATTACTTGCTGATTCAATCCCAGTTTGTGTGTGTTTTAAGGCTATCATCCAACACTTAGTTGGAAGGCCATAGTGATCAGCTAGACGTGTTTTAGTACATGAAGCCAACATATAAATGTAGCATAGCTATTAAGGTCTTCAAAACACCCTAAACAACATTACAGAAAACATGCACACTTATCTTGACCTTTTCAGCTTTCAGAGTTCATCTATTCCTTTTACCATTCCTCTGCATGTGCTCCTGAAGCCCCTGTTGTTTGATTTTAACTGTTATTAATGTCAACTCCAAACACTACCTCTCTGTTTTAAGTCATATTGCTCATTGGACATTGTAAGAAGCTTCCTCCAACTTAAGCAGCTCAACAGAAGTGCTACTTATCTTGTAGGAAGGCTTCAAACTTTGCTTGGTGGAATAGTAAGATACACAGCAGTTTCTAGAGCTGGCCCAATTGCAATATGACATTCCTTGTTATGTGTATTTATTACTCTCCATGCTTGACAAAGATTGGCAAGGCTGAGGAAACTCCTGCAAGGTTTTCTCCATAGAAGGCCAGGTCAACAGATGTTCCACCGTCTGATAATCTGTGGTCTATTTCATTGCTGTATAACTCTGCCTTGCCGTGTTTTCAACAGAGAGCCAGGCAATTAAAAAGCTGATATCCTTTTAATTCTCTGGCTCATGGTGCACAATGCAGCTGATTTATTAAGCATTTTTATCTTAGTGCAAAAGCCGATGAAGTGTGCACAGAGTCTTTTCAATGCAGTGTTTGCCCTCCTCTTCTTTTGACAGATCTATGCATTCACTAGAAACACAAAATAATGGGTGCAGTTTCAAGTTCCAGGTGAGCCCTCTCAATGCAGTCCTTTTCTGGGGGTTTTTAAATCCTCACCATTGTGCTGAGAACATAAAACATCAAAGATTTTTCCGTGCCATGCTCTCCCCTTAGAAATCTGTGCACAATACAGTGAATACTCATGCAAGCCCTTAGATAAAGCTTCCAGCCACATGACTGTGCCTGGCTTATGCGAATGATTTATGGCATTAGCCATGCAAAATAGATTTGAGATAATTGGCTGTGTGAGTTCTTAAGTAACTTCTTGTCTCTTAGGCTTTGGGCTAATAAGGACATTTCCCCACTTTTCTTCATGGCTACCTCATAAATGTTCATATTTGCAATTTTTATTACCCTAAATTATATTTT
>NW_015217802.1:0-1755 GCF_001447785.1 Gekko japonicus | reverse complement strand
TTTCAGGCTGCCAGACAATCTTCAGATCTACACCCACTGCCATGCGATAATTTTCTCTTTTGCCTTCTCTGGGTGCTTCCACAAGGTAAAGGTAAAAGGTAAAGGTTCCCTTGCTCGAAAGCCAGTCGAATCCGACTCTAGGGTTGCGGTGCTCATCTCCGTTTCAAAGCCGAAGAGCCAGCGCTATCCGAAGACGTTTCCGTGGTCATGTGGCCGGCATGACTAAACACCAAGGCGCACGGAACGCTGTTCCACAAGGAACAATGATCCAAATCATTATAGTTTTCATGTTAAACAAATCTAGTTCCCTACAATTTAGAACATTTAGAATCCACAGACTTCCAAATCATTCCTGTTATGAATCCATTAACTTACATATCTGCCTAGAGTTCTCTTCTGTTTGTTCTCTTCTGCTTATTCCCTTTCCTCCATCACTGGACTTGTAAAATGATTAGGAACATTTTTGAACTTGCAAGTATGGTTGTTGCAATATCTTACTTTTTAATTTCAGATGACAGTCCCTGTCAAGCTGTTCCACTCGAGATATCTCAACATTTATCTTTTCTGTTAATGAATCCACTCTTCCTACACACATTGAACAGCACTGCCAGAAAAAGAGTTGGCAATATGGGCCTATGATACGCTTTCACTGTGCATATCCGTCGGGTTTTCTGTCATTCTACATTGAGTTCCCTCTCTTCAGCACTCAGTTCACTTTCTGGTTGCTGGTTGCTTAAGTTTTCTGAGAGTGCTTTTGTACCAATTTGTCAGCAAGCTGCCAAAAGTTCATTCCTGTATGTGTGAGGTGTAAACACCCCCTCCCCACTTGTTTCTATCCAACCTCTCATGCACATGTCTACCCAGGCCTCCATGCGCTCATTTCCCCGTAACTTGCATTCCTTTCTGTGAACGCTAGTTTTGCTTAGATGTAATGCTATCAAGCCAAGGACACAGGTGGGGAGAGCCGGCTTGCTTTGTCTTCTTTAATGAGCAATAGTGTGGGAACAGAGTAATTGTTTATCTTATTTAGGCCGTTGAATCCCAGGCTTTCGGCGGGAGCCTGCCAGCTCAACCGAGCGAGCAGGAACCATGTCTATTGGTTATTGTGATTATGAATCTGCTTTATCCTACCCTACCCTGGCCATTTTCCTTATTCTGAACAGTGTTAGTGTTCAAGTTCTTCATGGCTACAATAGAGTGAAACCTTTCCATAAGTGTGCTCGTCATTGACTGCTGTGGGATCTGACACAATTTTCCCCTTGTTTCATTTCCAGGCCAAAAGTAATTCAAAAGCATACAGATTCCCTTAGATTCCCCCCCCCCTTGCTGGTTTGCTACCCATTGAAGGTCACTCCCACACCCACAATGAGGTTGTCCCACCCACTCTGCACCCTCTGCCATCCTCCCCCTTCATCAGTGTACAAGCTTCATTTCCCCCTTGTTTTAAAATTTTTAATTTTTCCCCAAGCAGCATGAGTCTAGCAATATGAGACTACCACAATTCTCAGAGCGCTAAATTTTAAAAAATGACAACGACAGGGGAAATCTTGCAGCAGCACCTCTCCCGCCCCCCTCCAAGATTTAAAGGGCCCTGCAGCTGATCAACAGGCCCTTTAAATCTTGCAGGAGGTGAGGGAGAGGGCGGCTGCTGGCCACATGTCTTCCCTGAGCTCCAGGCAACGATTTCACCTCTTATAGTTCAGGCACAGGTGGCTCCTGCTTGGAAAACACCATTTAAAGGAAACCCTTTAAATG
>NW_015217801.1:0-1509 GCF_001447785.1 Gekko japonicus | reverse complement strand
TTACTGCCAGTGGATATAGTGATGGTCACGAGTGGAATTAGACAGATACATGGAGGAGAAATCCATTAAAGTCTATTAGCCACGGTGACTAAAGGGAACCTCCACATTCAGAAGCAGTAAACCTCTGAATGCCAGTTCCAGGAGGCAACATCAGAAGAAGGCCTTGGCTTCTATGCCGGGCTGTTGGCTTTCCAGTGTAACTAGATGGCTACTGGGCTAGACTAGTTGGACCACTGGTCTGATCCAACAGGGCTCTTCTTCTGTTAACTTTTGTGCTGTCAAAAAAAAATCAAATGATGCTGAAGTAGTATTATGTTATCTGATGTAAAGTGACTGTTAACAACATAAAATGTAAAGTTAGTAGTCCAGGCTCATTTTGACTTCCAGATACTGATCAAGCATCCCTTGCCAAATACACTCCCCAGAAGTTTATTATAGCAGTGTGCTGTGCACATGAATTGCAATCACATACCAATATGCAGTTCCAAATTGTTTTTGTAAAAAAAGTCCTGGTAAGAGTGGGATGCTGAGAATCCTACCCCTTAATGCTGAAACCAACCATCTTCCTATGGTTATGTTACGAAGCCATTTGATTATACACAATAACAATATGGAAATCTAAGTGTTCTTTGCCCCCAAACTTAGCCATTTACCAAATGAGAGAGATCATGGGAGCCAATTATTTTTACTGAAAAGTGAGGTAAATGTCTGTCCTGAAATCTATTGCCCATCAGCTTCACTGGGTGCCCCCAAGCTCTGCCACTATGGTGGAGTTCTCTCTATCCACTTTCTCCACTTCATGCATGATTTTATACACCTCTAATATGTCCCTTCTTAGTCACCTTGTTTCTGAACTGAAAAATCCCAGAGTCTTTAGCCTTTCTTCATATGAACAGTATTCCAGCCCCTTAATCATTTTGGTTACCATCTTCTGCACTTTTTCGAGCTCTACAATATCCTTTTTGAGTTTTGGCAACCAGAACTGTGTACTGTCATCCAAGTTCTTTTGGAACTGCAATTTTATTTTCACTAGAAGTGCATATTTTTGTCTGGTTGCACATTTTAAAAAACTCTGACTCAGAAATCCTAGAAAATGTTGTGTGTTGGAAGAATATTTCTACTGGCACTGGCTGCTTTTTAAAATGCCTCACAAAATACTTCAGTGAGCTCCTTAAAAGGGGGGAAGTATGTGTTTGACCTTCTGCCAGAGATTCTGGCACTTGTACTGGACATATCAGAGTCCAAGGCTCCTGGGACCAAGACTACTATGAATCCAGACTGCACAGCCTTATTCAGATACAGAAGGAATGGGAATGTGCAGCATCAGCACTTTTGATTGGCAGGCAGTGCAAATCCTCTGGACTGGCCAGGCCTAGCATAAATGCCAAGAGCCTGGCCTTCTGATTTTGGGTGGTCAACAGAGCAAATACGTTGTGCTTCTAAGTAAGGCTGCCAACCTGTCCCTGAACTAGGGTTACCGCCTTCCAGCTGGAAGCTGGAGATCTCCCG
>NW_015217800.1:0-1509 GCF_001447785.1 Gekko japonicus | reverse complement strand
AGCTGATCTTGTATCAAAATGAACTGAACTATTCAGGTTGGGGCCTTCTCGTTCTGTTCTTAAAAACCTCAAGAGAATCTTGCAGAGCTGTCAAACTGAAAAGCATCTTTTGGTAATTTTACTTTGTTCCCCCACCATGTTCCTAACAAACAACAGGGGGGGGGGAGAAACAGATAAAAGCTGGTAACTAGTAGAGTCCTGTCTGAATCTAGTTTTTCTCTGTAACTTGCCAATCCCGGTGACAGTGAAAGTGCCCCATTCGGGCACAGCCTAACTCTAACCGCTTCCGGATGGTGTGGCAAAGAAGAGACATCAGCACAACTCAAGTCATTTTCCCCCATCCCTCCAGTTTGCATCTTTCATTAAAATACTGAAAATTGTACTTACAGGGAGGTCTGTAAAGGCTATACCTGTGGGGGGAAAATATTAAAATTAAAAAGACAATGGATATTTTTTTCCTCCCCATTTACCTACAACTTTAACTTATTGCACATATCACAACATGTCAACAATTTCCAGGTTGACCCCCAACAGGAAAAACGGGTCAGAGTCAATCAGGATCTCCCTCACAATCCCGTGTTTTGTGACATCATGTCCATTAAGGCAACCCGGGTCCTCAAGCTAACCTTCAACTCATGACTGAGGGAGTTTTTGTAAACAGAAATTATAATTCATTAAGTTTCATTGGGGAGGTTAAATTGCCAGCATCCGTTTCAGACAGACCAGACACTGGATTCTCAATATATTTGTCCCCCTGAAAGAAGTGCCAGAATGAACGAATTCTGTGTGAGCCAAATTTGGAGGATCTGAACTAGGAACCCTCAGGAAGGTTCTCACAGTTTGCCCGCACAGGAAATCTACACTGAAGGGGGGGGGTGTTAAACCCAATCTCTTAACGACAAAGAAAGTCCTCCGCATCCAGAAACTGATTTTAAGGGCCCTCTTTTTAAAAAATAAATCCTAAAATTAAAAGCCTGCTACAGAAGGTGATTGGTGCAACAGGATACAAAGGAATTCCTGAACAGCCACACTGATTGCTGCTAGAAGGCAGACAACGGTGCACAAGAGGAAGGATCTTGCACTGTACGCGTGACCGAGCGAATGCTTTTAGATGCCGCGTGAGCGAGCTACATCAAGGCAGCAGAAAAATAAATTCTGACAAAAGAGCAGCAGACAAGTCAGTAGGCAGAGTTGCTACCTTTCCCATGCCTCTTGGTCTTGTGCTGTGAAAACAAACATAAAAATACGGGTGTGTGCATTATGCTCTGTTCTAAACAAAGTTGGCTTATTCCAAGCTGCGTGTTTTGTTCTGAAGGCAGGTTTTTGAAAAGCCAAAATCAAGGCTGAAGGTGATGGGATCACAAAGTAGCAAAGAAAAAGACAAGGCATGAGACTGAGTATGAATATTTCAGGGCTACATTATGAAGCCACCGTACCTGCAACAGCATTTGCCCATATTCATGCCCATATTCAACCTGTTCCCTTCACCTTGCCCATTCCTCCCTTGCT
>NW_015217799.1:0-1509 GCF_001447785.1 Gekko japonicus | reverse complement strand
AGCAACATCTTGCCAAACCTGGTAGTGGCTTTACAATACATCAGGTAAGAAGGATGGGGTTGGGCACCTCTCAGCACATTACGTGCAGGCAAGGACAAACAATGCCAACAGTAACCATGGGCTGAGTTTGGAGCCAGGGCATATTTGCCATAAAATGGAAGCATTGGCAAGCTGCCTAGTGCAGTCCACCCTTGATTAAAGAGAAGCATATTTAATTGATGATGTCGATCAGCTGCTTAAATAAACTCGTTAAACCCATGCTTTGGTCTCATGTCTTCCATTTGGGCTACTAGAGCAAGACTCTGCTTACCACCCCAGTAGGTGTAAAAATAAAGTAATGAAAACAGATTCTAATTTAGAAAATGGGTACAGGTACAGTGTGGTAAATTTTAGAAATGTTTCCAAATTTCTCTCTGGAACTTGTAATTGTGAATTAACAGATCATATTTCCAATGCAAAATCAACGCATCAGGAATTTTCCTGTTTATTTATTTTCATTTAGAATTTAATACAGAACACTGTACATACACAATTTGCTGCAGGTTTTGGTTCTTTTGTGTCCCTTACCACATTACCCATGTACATTTGCACAGTGATAAAATACTTCATAGAACAAAGCCCAGTCTTGATATTTTTCTATGCACAGTGGTATCAAAATTCTTTTTGTGCGATTGTTTAAATATGTATATGTGCATTTGTTCAAAGGCCACGCAAAAACAATATTGATGCAATCATATGAAAAACCACATCAAGATAGAACAGAGGAAATCTCATTTCATGTAAATTATCATTTGGTAATTGGTTATCTGGGTTCACCATATCCAGTGGTTAAATGTAGTTGAAATATCATATGCCTCTTTTCAAAACAGTCAACAAAAGTTTTTACCAGGTGGTTATTGAATAACATCTGTCTCAGAGGTATTAGAAACCATATGTTTATACAGATTTTACCTTTATACAAACTCAAACTCCAAAAATCACAGACTCCTTGCAAAATTCTCACAGCTACCATATCTACTTGAAAAGGCACTTCCAGAGCACAAACTTCTATTAGTATTATACTGGTTCAATTTTCCTGGTTTTCTTCAGAGAATCCTTAGAATTCTAGTGTACTGAGAATTACCTTACATATCCTCAGTACAAAACCATAGTTCTCTGTAAATTTATTAAACTAGTTTAAGTCTGTGGTTTGGATATATTCAAAGGCACCATACTTCATTCTTAGAAGGAAATCTTATTTGTTTCACATAAGATAGAAGGGATGAATCGATTGATGAAATAATGTCTTTTATGCAAGTTTGGCAATTAGAGATGTATAAAACCTGCCACTCTATTTATACAATGCTTACTGCTTTTCCACTCCACCATCTCAGCAATCCATGAAAACACTACAGGGCATTTAGGATATTCCTGCTTTTAGAAATTCTGACCATAAATTAGATGCCCAGTGAAATGAGCATCTAAACGTCAACACTGTCCTTTGCTTTATATAAAGTACACACATGGGAC
>NW_015217798.1:0-1510 GCF_001447785.1 Gekko japonicus | reverse complement strand
TTTTTTCAACTAAAGGGAAATGATTTAGGAAAACAAATTCATTAGAAAGTGCTAAGTAAGAAACATCAACTAGAAATTATGAACTGTCAGGCAGCTTGGATGCTCTCATTTGAAATCAGCAGAGTGGAACTGATTTCAGGCTGGCTTCCTGTGCTGCATATTAATGGTATTCTAAAATATTTTATTTATTTATTTATTGCATCAGAACTGGGACCAGACAATTCAGATCTATGAGTACAGTTATTATTTACTTCCACAGAAACTGGGAGGGGGATCGATGTGCAGTATTTACAGATACATGACAGAATTGAACTCAAAAAGTATTTACAGTATCTCTTTTTTAAAAAGAATGAATTAAGTCCAAGGGAACCTCACAATGCTACCCACAGAGAAAGGTCTCTATAAATCCTACCGGGATGATTGGGACTGCAGCAACGCTGGGATCTCAGTAAAAAAAATATTTATTTAACC
Source organism: Gekko japonicus (assembly GCF_001447785.1). Classification (NCBI taxonomy): domain Eukaryota; kingdom Metazoa; phylum Chordata; class Lepidosauria; order Squamata; family Gekkonidae; genus Gekko; species Gekko japonicus. Next base: position 1,039 of record NW_015217798.1, on the reverse strand, counting down.
ATCTTAGGATAACAACAGATAGGGATATGGAAGAACCCTTCTTCTGACATGCTAGTTTTCCATAGGAAACTATTTTGTATGAAGGAATATTCATACAATAGTTCATGGCTCCAAAACATATAGCTGACAGTCTGTCAGGCCATGCCAAAGTAATGTTTTTCAAATAAAGCAATTTGACTGCTAAGGACCAACCAAAGAACAAAATTCTTTCATGTATCCCTTCATGCCCCTGCAAAGCTGCTCAAAAGGGGCTTTTGGAGAGTTCGGAGGGCTTCTGCTTTCTGGAATTATACAAGCAAAAACAGCTTCACCTACTTAAAATTCAAGCCAGGACTTGTGGCCAGCAACGATTCAGGAAGGTCAGAAATAAAATAAGTTTTCAGCTGGATTTATAAAACTGGATGTATGAAAGGCTGTCTGTGGAGCAGGAGAAAACTACGGGCGGGTACAGTGAGTACAATAGTCAGGACCACTGTGCATGGAAAAGAGTTGGAAATTTACAGTTTCTTTTCATCAGCCTGGATGGTGGCATCTTGCACATATAGAATTTTTGGAGTGTTGTACATTTTCTTGTCCTGCTTGCATGGCTAACAGTTCAATCCTAAGAAGGTCTATTCTGAATCCTACTTGGATCTAGTCAACGGGGCTGTTCATGGAATTGTACTGTAACTTAGTTATTAAAATTGTCAAGTTCAGTATCTGTCTCAATGTGTATGCCAGCATCTAATTTCCTTATATTTTATTTATATCTTTATTACAGTGAAGAGAAAACACTGACACTCAGAGACTTATTCCAGTGTTATCAGGATGTAGTCACAGCTAGAGTCCAAAGGAGCATAAAACTGAAATAGAAAATAATGGGGAATGGCATTGCCACCAACTCAGTTTTACAGATGGTGAATTAAGGAACAGCGATTGCATAACTTTGTACAATTTGATAAAGGCAATATAAGAACAAATAACCACTCTCCTAAGGTGCACAAGGTACATTAATTGACAGTAAAGTAAAACATTCCTGAATGAACAATGCAAAGTAATA
>NW_015217797.1:0-1509 GCF_001447785.1 Gekko japonicus | reverse complement strand
ACACATTGTCTTTCTTGGGAGTCAGACTGGTTTCCAAACGAAGATAGAAGTGATTCGTGTTCTCTGAGGGGACAACCGCCTTGCCTCATGAAACACCTCATCTCCATCATGAAAACCATAGCTCAAGGACGGAGCATACACTTTACATGCAAAAGCTCCCAGATAATCCCTAGCAGATGGAGGGGCTAGGGAGGACTTCCTGTGACCCATGAAAGCTGCCGCCATCTTGGCCTGACCCAGAGCAATTTCCTGGGATTATCAGATGCTTTCCCTGTGAATGGAAACACCAGGTCTCCTCCTCTTCCCCAGTGGGCAAAATTGCTGCCGCTTTGTGGTTCACAGGCTGGATTGGGGCAATTTCTTTTCCCCTTTTGTTCTCTCCTGCTGCTAGTGAGAGGATGAACAGAGGGCACTGGCCATCCAAAATGGTGGCGGGGAGGAAGGGGCAGGGTCTTTTCCTCTGTGCTAACATTAAAGGTTTGTTAATATTAGGATGTAACTTGACAGGCCATCACCTAATTTGTTAATTTCCTTTGCTCTCATCAGAAGTTTTCCTCCATCAGCTTTTGCCCTTTTGGTCCCCTGTGGTTATAGACCCCTTTCTGCTTATGAAAGCTGTCTTTGTATTTAACAATAGCAAGCTCTGCTTCCCTATCCTTCATCAGTATTGCCTGTTTGTTTAGAGCCTGAAACTGAACACAGGACTCCAGCCTGAGGCCTACCAGCATGGAGTATATCGTAACAACTGTCGTATAATATTTCTTTCCCCCTCAGCTGGAGTCTGAGTTGACTGCCCGGCATGAGCTGCAGGTCGAAATAAAGAAGAAGGAGAGTGACTTTGAGCAAAAAATCCAAGATGTGCTTCAAGAGAAGGAAGTGCTGGAAACAGAGAAACAGCAGATCGTGTCGGAGAAGCAAAGTCTGGAAAGTGCTTCTTCAGCGCTGAATGATGAGGTCATAATTGTGCTGGGCTGTGGGATGAGGATGGGAGGTCGTATAAACTCAATCTGAGCCTGTTTTGGCCCAAGTTTTTGTCCACAGGAGATTTTAAGGAGCTGATCTGCAGTACTCCTGGGTTCCCTAGATCTGTGTATTGAGAAAATGTGGAATATTAAAGAGACTGGCTGTGTCAAAGATCTCTTTACCAGTGATTTCTGTATTTAAGCACCACAAATTTCTCAGGTGGAGGAAAAAATGTTGCTGTTAAGCAAAGGACTGGGGAGTGAGATGACGGATAGCAATCGAGTGATAGCGGACAAGTGTAATTCAGTTGTGGTAACCGAATTACAATATGATCAAATGGACAAACTCATTGTTAAAACTAAGGGAATGCCAGATTAGGGGAAGAAAGAGAGGATAGCTTGTTTGTAGCAGGCAGAAGGAAGGAGCAGTGTGGGGTGGGATTTTGTAGCCTGCTGGACCCACTCATAACGAGTGCTGTATTCGAGGTGCATTGCAACGAGCAGGAACTAGATGGGGAAGACCTAGAGCAGTGATGGCGAACCTTTT
>NW_015217796.1:0-1510 GCF_001447785.1 Gekko japonicus | reverse complement strand
GCTGAATGGGAGGAATTGCCACTTCACAAGGAGTCCAGCTTGTATTCAGTGAGATGGCACAGAATGAAATGCCCCCTTGCATCTGCTGAGCCCTTCTGATTTGGTGCCCCAAGCAACTGCCTGGGTCACTTGAGTGCTGCTATGGGCCCACCTGAGGGTGGAACAAGCAAGATCAGGAGGACAGAATGGGAAGAGGAGGGAAGGGAAATGTAGCCCATACAGAATGACAGCAGATCCCTTCACTGCTATAGACAAGAAACAGAACCTGACCCAGATGCCTTTGCAGGGGTCAGAGAATGCAACCCTGACCAGTTTGGCACAAAGAAGCTTCCTGGATGCTGTGCCTGGACTCCCTACAGCTCCCCTTTTTGACCTGCGTGCCAGCATGCAGCCCGGAGTCCTGTCATCGTCCCTGAAGTTGCCGATTTGAGACCTGCTGTAGACTCCAGTGATGGAAATAGGGAGTACAGAGCAGACCTTGGAAAGCTTCAGTAATAGGATTCTTTATCAATGCAACAAAGGTGTCCCTGGCTTCCTTTTTCAGGAATTAGTCTGCCCGACCAGTAAATGGCCTTGCTTGTATAAACACTTGGAGGGCCACACGGGCTCTCTAATAGGCAAGGTGCAGTGGCTCTGTTTTCTGTTACTAGTGGAAATGAATAAATGGTACGGGCTTGTGTACGCTCTAATCCTTCTGCCAAGTCGCTATCTCTCATAATCGTTCATGATGACAGTCTATAATGACACACACTGTGAAGTTGCCAGCTCTTATTACGGCATGCTAGCGAGAACGGCGGGGCTGTCATTTCCTTAAGCTCCCCTGTCTCTGGTAGGGCATGGCGTTGCAGGCTTGCTTTAACTCAGACATCTGCTCTTTGTGTTTATGGCTGTAGAGCAGAGTGCCAGCTTTATGTAGCGAGTAAAAACCAGGGCTTGTTATTTACATGAGCATATATTGAATCCAAACCATTTCCCAGCCTGTCATCCTCAGATCACTTACTCTGGAGTAGTTCTGCTTTATTTCCCAATGAAAGCAAATGGCTTTCTGGATTCTCTGTGCAGCGCAGAAATCAAGTTATTTCAGTTCAGAGTGTTAGGAAAAGAGTGGCCATTAATTATTGTGCATTCTAATGAGCATTATGCTCATTTGGGGTGGTTTTTGCCTATTAACTCAAGTCCAAACTTCCCTCATGCATAATATTAGCCCAGTTCTCAGTAATGTGAATTTCAATATCTCATGACATCGACTTCCAGGAAATAAATGAAGATGAATATGACTCATTTTTCTAATTAGCAAGTTGCTTCAAGAAGAAATTCTGGAGCGCTTCAAACAGAAATGTGAACGCAATTCAACCACTAATTTTGTGGAAGCCCACACAGGCAAGAAAATGGTATATGTTGGTCTACAACTCAAAATATTATTTATTAATAAAAACTTGTATATCCCTAACTTTATCTTCACCACTTTATCTTCACCACTTTATCTTCAGCCAGTTTGGTGTAGTGGTTA
>NW_015217795.1:0-1510 GCF_001447785.1 Gekko japonicus | reverse complement strand
CATACAAGAATGAGCTCAGCAACCCATCAATACTCCTCTGTATAACTCTTTATAACTACCTGATCTTCTAATCGATGTGCTCTCATCTCTTCCATAGTTCCCTGTCTTCCTACTTTGATTTTACTTGAACTAACCTTACCTCTTATTATCACACTGTTCCGCAAATTGTATCTCTTCCTTTTGAGGCCATGGAGCAAACTGGGGAAATATGCTATTTTCCTTCTATAACCTGTACAATTTTTTCTTTGTAGATTTCTGTATCCAATAACTCCACAGACAATTACTTGACCTAACATTGCCTGTGAAACTGCCTGTCATTTAGATAAGGGCCAACAACCAAATTTTGCATCCTGCACTTGGAGAGTTTAGGACTAATTTCCACAATGCTTATCATGTCGTCAGATGGTCTTAGAATTACTGAAAGAGATGCAACATGTATTCAAAAATGTATTAAAATAATAAGTGGAAATATCCTAATGGTAATTAAGAGAAAAAACATATATAACATTCAACCCAAAGAATGCATTGTGCACAGAACAATGTTCACAGAACTCAAGATTTTGGCCCTAGATAATACATGGTATATGTTAAAAGTTTCCTCCTGTATTTTTTCAGGTCCTGTGTAATAATAGCCATACTTCTATGTTGCAATCCCTTGAGAGAAAAATAGCCCTTCCCTTTATCTCTTAGTACTGAAGCACTTCGATGCCATTTTGTCAGTTAAGAAGAAAGTACCCATGTGATTGCTTTACACATCCAGTTTAACTGGGCCTAAACTAGTTTCACCATGCATGCAATGTTAGCAGACCAGTTCAACATCCACCTAGGCTTCAGATTTCTGGTGCTCTAATGATGCACACATTGGCTGTGGGCCCAATTTAAATTAGATACTAGATGCATGCAACATTCCATATTCCATGGGTGAGTTCTTCTTGCCACTTAAGTCAGGCCCAATATTCATGGCTCCAAGCAGATATGTGTACTCCACTGTAACTCTGCAAAGCAGTTGGAGAACAAATATATTAGTATTTACAGTAATTTATTTTTAAATAATGATGGTTATGTATGTTGATTGGGGAAACCTAGGGGGCTGTTCGTGCCTGCTGCAGTGACACCAGCTTCCCCCTAGCAATTCTGAAGATCATACACAGCAATACCTGAGTCTCGGTTAGCATCAATGAAGTAGCCACCTCAAAACGTTTGGGCCGTGATAAGTACTTGTTGATCCTGAACTGGTTCTCCAACTCAAGAAGCTGCTGGCTGGTAAAAGCTGTTCGTGGCCGACGGCATTTCCCCATGAGGCCAGACTGTGGGACAGCTGGAAGAGAAACCAGAGTCAGGACTAGTCAGCGTATGTGACCCAGAAAGATGCAGCCAATATGCTGGGCTACACTCTAGGCCAGAGAAAAAGGGAACACATAAATATATACTAAACCATCACCACTGAAGCCAAAAGAACAGTAGAACTATGCTTAAAACTAGACAGAACACTCACATTTGCAGATAAAGG
>NW_015217794.1:0-1514 GCF_001447785.1 Gekko japonicus | reverse complement strand
TCTCCAGATTAGAGTCCCCTGTTCTTAACGACTACACCACTACACTGCACTATATACTACTACTACACCACTGCAGCACACTGGCTCTCACACCATGCTGATACAAATTTGTCATATCCCCTCTCCTGATACTGTACCATCTGTATCAGTTCTGAAAGAAAGAAAATCCACTGTCCTCCTGGAATCATGTAAATTACGTATCCCAGGTATCTGAAAGGAAGACTAGTTCTCCTCCCCCAAGCAGTGCCTTAAAAAAAAGAGAGAGAGAGAGAGCTCAATCTCAAATCTGCACACAGGTTACAGGTATGTGGTGGTGGAAAGTGCTTTTGAGATGCAGCTGCCTTATGCCAACCCCAGAGGGTTTTTCAAGGCAAGAGACATTCGGAGGTGGTTTGCCATGGCCTGCCTCTGCATAGCAACCTTGGACTTCCTTGGTGGTCTCCCATCTAAGTACTAACGAGGGCTGACTATGGTTCACATCCAAGATCTGATGAAACTGGACTAGTCTGGGCCATCCAGGTATCTCCAGTAATTTTTTTTTTTTTAAAAAAAACCTTTTTTAATGGTGGCTTCTTACATTCAGGATCATCTTCCTTGTGGATTAATATGACAGTTTATCTATTGGACATAGATTATATCATAGAATTACAGATTGGGTTTACAGATAGACTTCCAGTCCCCAATAAAGTACCTCTTGTCTCCATATGCCCATCGTCACCGCTCCTTCCAGAATAACACCTGAAAGGGCAGCTAGGAGCCTCTAATTGATTAGCTTCCCCCCCACACACATACACACTCTGCCTGGCCAAGGAACTAGAGTGGGGAAATGCAGGAGAACCTTATGCTGAAGTATGATCTGCTAAAACTTGCCTAGGAAGAGGCCATGGGCAAAGTTGACAGGGCAGATAGTAACAAATAGTTGCAAGACAGAGCCCTCTTGGCACGAAGGGTATGCACTGAATCCTTTCTTTGCAAAGGGCTCAGGAAAGAATAACGCAGGTTCATAATATTGATATGACTGCTTCAGTTAAACTAGGAGAATCTCATGTGAAAATAGTGAATGGTAGAAGCAGAACATCTGAACATGGAGAGAAGTCCAGCTCTGATTCTTCTTCCTATCCTCAGGAAACATTTGATTGGAAAGTTCAAAAGATTTTGGAGGTTGGTTCTGACCCCTGGGTATGTCATGATTTCCTCTAAAGACTTCCTTCCAATGATAAATCAAGAAATTGATGAGACTTAAGGATGTCAGGTCTTTTCTCACTGACCAGTTTCCATGGAGACTTGATACTGATAGCCATGCAGAACTTTGCTTTGAAAATACCTGGGCAATATGCAGGGTTTTTTTTGCCACCTTGGTCACTGTTTTATAATCTAGGCTCGGAGGAAAAGTTAGGATAATACAGCCATTATGTGCATACCAGGATTTATGTTATGTTTTCCTAAACAAATGTTACTGTTGCTTAATGGTTTCCTGGCCTCTGATTGTTCAAAGGCTCTTGGCAACCAAAAAA
>NW_015217793.1:0-464 GCF_001447785.1 Gekko japonicus | reverse complement strand
TCTTGTGGAAAGACAGGCCACATCGCTAACGTCTGTTGCTCGCCGCACAGTCATCCTGCACCTGAAGTCTTCCATTGTCCGGAAAGATCTTCGAGTAAGTCTCACCACTCGTCTCGTTTTTCTTCCTCTTGTTTGTTCAATCCCCACTCCTCCACTTGCACCTGGCTGGATGACCTTGGGCAAGCTGTAGTTCTGATAAGAGCTGTTCTTGAAAAAGAGCAGTTTCTGTCAGAGCTCTCTCAGCCCCACCTACCTCACAGGGTGTCTGTTGTGGGGAGGGGAAGGGAAAGGAGTTTTTAAGCCGCTCTGAGACACCTTTGGGTAGTGAAGGGCAGGGTATAAATCCAATCTCTTCTCTTCTTCTTCTTCTTCTATACATCCACCAAGGTCTTCCCACATGTCCCAAGGTCAGGGTTACTGTCTTCCTTGAAGGTTGCACTTGTCAGATGGAGGTCGATTTAGGT
>NW_015217792.1:0-1510 GCF_001447785.1 Gekko japonicus | reverse complement strand
GGGATGGTGCATGGACAGTCTCATTAACGTCTGACAGGGCACATTTGGGTTTTTCCCCACTACTCCGTTTATGTGATATAGTTTATCATTTCCCCTTGTCACTGAAGCCAGAGTGAAAGCATCCAAGATGCAACACTTTCACCCCTCTCCCCATGCCCGCACTTCGGGAATGCTTAATACCATTCCAAGAAGGTAATGACTTATTAGTGGCTAACGTGAGAGACGCCCCAATTAGGTACTAATGATTGATCGACCATAAATTACATCTCCAATTGGGGGAAATAAAAACCGCTCTCGGCAGCATGGCCCTCTGTGCAATGTTTCATCTCCAAGCAAATGTTTCCAGCAGAGTTTTAAAAATCCTGAAAGTGAATTTCTAGTGAAAACGCGAAGAACCCCTTAGAACACGATGGCGCTAGCGGGCACTACTAAAATAAATAGAAATCTTGGTCAGTGCCAGAAAATAAGCCCACATTATGGGCACTTTTCTAGAAGCTTTTTATTATATCTGGATGATGATAATCTTCCCACCAGTGGGGCCTGCTGGGTTCTGGCACACATCAAGCTAGTCAGAATCATTTTACACACTGCAAACAGCAGGCCCGACAGACAATAACGGAATACAAAGGAAACTTTCACAACATGTTGCAGGTCTTCACTTACTTCTAGCACAGAAAGAAATGCTATACCTTGTACTAGACTAATTTGTTTACATTAGGAATGTACAAGCTTATTAATGGCACAATGCCTGGAAGCAGACATATATGCTTTCAGTACAACATCCTAAACTGGAGCTGTCTGTGCCATTGGTTTCCCATCCAAAGCTCAGCGTCAACATTCAAGGCAGATAAAGAGCTCTCTGCCGCTGCTTCTTAAGACCCATTGCCACCGGGGTGATTGCCCATTGCAAATGCCACCTTGGCTGTGATTTGTTTACATGCATTAAAAATCATGGTCAAGCTAGCGCTGGAAATAGGAAACAGCAGACGTGGTAGTTAGAAGTTCAGGGCCCTGTTGGGGCCCATCTGCAGCTGCATTCATGTTTTCAGGGCTGGAGTAGAGTGATGATGGAGGATTTCTCTGTCAAATGGTTTCACCATCTCTGCAGTAGCAGGATTCTCAGGCCTCACACACCACCTGGGGGACCAGGGTTGTACCCCCCATTTTCCAAACAAACCCCAAAAGCAAAGGGAAGATAAGCCTGGGATAGGGAAATGAGCAGCTACAGAGAGCTCCCAGAAACAGCATCAATTCATAGCTTCATGACTGTAGACACAGAAGAAAAGTCAATGCAACCTACAGGCTGCTGGTAAAGGTACTACTTCCATTCTAGCAAGAATACAAATAATGGACGATTAGCCTGGCCCGACTGGAAATAAATGCTCCTTAGATTCCATCTCTTTGTTTTTATTAGCGTCACACTTATTTCTCTACCACTACCATTTCCCTCCATTACCTCTTCCTAGAATGTCTGCCTGTAAAAGGCTGACAGCAGGACTTTATTTATTTA
>NW_015217791.1:0-1511 GCF_001447785.1 Gekko japonicus | reverse complement strand
CTGAAAGAAATTTACCTTGAATGTTAAATGCTACAGTAGCTTAACTGACACTGTATGATAGGTGGTGTTTTTCACATAGATGTGATGAAATATGCCGTACCTTTTTCTTAGGGAAAGCTATATGCAGGAATCAGTTTCTGCTAGTCTGTGAAACATTGGGTAAAATAAAAAGCATGCTCAAAGCTATTACATTTGCAGTAGCATAATTTTGGAATAAATGGAAATTAGTTAGGTTGGGGGTTTCATCCCTAGTCTTCTGATACCCACACAACCTTTTGAAAATGAAGGGTTTAATCCAGCCATAGTTAAGCACTGTTTAGACTGAGTGATTTTATTGGAATAAAGTTTGGCCATAAGTCAGCCATTTTAAGTCCCATTGATTTATCTTTGGCTGGATTATAGTATGTTTCACAAATGGAACAGCATTAACCTGAACTGTTGGTATATGACCCAACTGTAGCCTATTATTCATATGGCTTGTGTTGGAAAACAGCTAAATGGGGTGTTCTTGTTGCAACTTGGAAACAGATGTTAATGATCTGACATGAAAAAATTGGTGGTTTTTATAACAGATGGCCTCATTTGAGGTGCATTGTTTAAAGATTACTAGATTTATTTTCATGCCAACCTGAGCTTTAGGCATTTAGAATAATTATTGGAGTTTTCTAATCTGTTATTAAAAATCATTGTGGTTAAGTTTTTTAGAAAACTAATTCCATATCTTAGTTCATAGTTGCTTAAATTCTCAAATGTTTTGCAGTATATTCACCGAATCTGTCAGGTCAAAGCAATGTATCCAGATATTGAGATAAGTGTATGAAATGATTATTTTCAAATAGCATTTGATGCTTAAGGATAGATTTCACAATTATAGGGAAATTTAGTCAATATTTGGAAAGAAGAATTATGGTGTGGTGTATGCTAGCTATTGTGTTTGAGTAATGTAAAAAGCCCTCTCTTAGACTAAGAAAATGTTCTGTGTTTATAAATTATATACTGAAAACGGCTTAGGAACTGGGATACGTCCTGCCCTTTTCATAAACAAATTATTCTCTAGCCTTAATCATGGTTAATGACAGTGCATGGTTCTGCTAGGTACCTTAATGCTTATCAGGGTTTGTATTCAAAACCTGCTTCCAGGCATGATTATGAATGAATCATAGCTTAATGATAATTCAGGATTATACTGGAATCATAGCGGAGGATGGGGAAAGGTCCCACCAGGCAGGGTGTGCCATTGCATGGCCCACTCAATCTCATCAGCTGTTCTATCAACTTTCTGTGTACAGTTTGCACATTCAGGACTCCACTGTTCTAAAAGGTATAATTAGAAGTATATGAATGGGGGAAGGGGGCCACTAAAAGGATGGATATGTGTGACCACAACCTAAATACTACTGAAATACTTCCTCTGCTCCCTGTCCATTTTGCCTTTGCCCCTCGATTGAAGTATTACAAACTTCCTTCACTTCAGATTCACCTTCAGCTCTCACTACTTCTGCAGACATTTT
>NW_015217790.1:0-1511 GCF_001447785.1 Gekko japonicus | reverse complement strand
TTACCCCTTAAAACTGTTTGGGGGAGGTCTCTCTAAAGCCACTGTCTGAGGGCCACAAATTCACTCAGGACAAAACCAGACATGCACTGCAAGTGCCATGTTTGGCGCTCCAAGCAATTTTTAAAACTCAGTTCTCAGTAGCCTCCCTGTGTGCCTCAGAACTGGATTTTAATGAACGACTGGGAGATCTGAAAATGGAACTCCCAGCACGTGTCTGCTTTCTCCTCTCCTTCAACTTTCTGCACACGGACGGACGGAAGGAAGCTTTAAACTGGGCATTTTTACAGTAGCACTCAGTTGCAGTGCCAGAAAACCCAAGAAGATATGGACCCTCAGAGCTTTACAAATGCACTGTTGTTGGCGGTCACGAGGACTCAGTTCGAGCCCACTTGGGAAGAAGGATCTGTCGCTTCAGCACACATTTGTCACCCAAACGAGCACTCCCAGAACTCCCCGTGTATTCCGGGGTGGCGTTTGCAAAAGGGCAAACTGTGCTTGGCTCTCCACCAGCAGACAACAGATGCCGATATGAGTCGCTATGCAATTACCATTGTTTTGGGCTACTGTGTCATCACCAAAGAATAGGCCACCGTCAAGTGTGCAATTAACACTTGTCATCAGAGCAGAGAAGCCACAGAAGAATTTAAAGGCCAGTGCTGGGGGCGGGGGAGATTAAAGAAAAAGAAGGACCTGTCTGCTAGAAGACACATCACACCACCCTCCAGCCAACAATTAAAGGTGAGAAAGCAACCAGGAAAGAGAGGAACAGCAGGGGCCTGGCTGAAGTCAGAAAGGGGATTTTTTTAGCTACTAGGTCACCTAACCAGTCAGACGTTGCTCGTCATTGGGGAGGTTGTGGTATAAAAGCAGTAAAGAAGCAGCCAGTCACCTGCACCCGTTTTGGAGGCAGCCAGGAGTTCTCTAGGCCCAAACGCAGCAAAGGGGAGGCGTGCCTCTCTACTCGGATATCGCCAATGCACTTTCAGCCCTACAGGATATCATGGCAACGACACACAGGAGTTTAATGGTAACAAAACTTTATTCCAATGTATGCTTTCATGGACTAGCATCCAGTTCTTCAGATGTAAATCCAGATATTTTGCTATTGGGCAAACTCAATAAGGAACTATCAGCAGGGGGGTGCAGATTGGAAAGCCCACACCCCAAACCTCCCCCTCCCAGAATCTCTCAAGAGCTTGAATGGACGAGTCTCTCCCCGCCCCCTCTTTTCTGTTCTTCTGTGACACTGAACTGACACATCCCTCCACTCCTAAAGCATGCTCAGTCCTCCTTAGGCCAGTGTTGAGCGTTTCTCTTCTGGTTAATTCACAAGTCATCTTGTCCACACCTAGCGATGGTTACCTTGTCTGCGGGGGACCCAGTTACACAGGGCCAGCCCGTTTATTATTAGATACAGTGATTGTTGCCAGCATCAGTAATCTGCAAGGTGCTTTATAGTCATCCATCCTACGAACTCATATTATTTTACCAGTCAGGAATTTAAAGAAAGC
>NW_015217789.1:0-1511 GCF_001447785.1 Gekko japonicus | reverse complement strand
CTTCACTTCATGAAGCAAGCACAACAGAAATTCAAACCCATATGTAGCATTATTGTTCTTCCTGAAAATGTGACTGAGAATTGGAGGTTGTCACTAATGAAGCATCATCATCTCATTAAAATCTCTCATGTATCATTCAACCATTCTGCTCATGGTATCCCAGTCACAATCCAATAGTCATTATGATAGCTTTAGGATCAATTAAATCTGATAAGGCTGATGAAGATGGAAATGCATAGATGTGGGGTAGTCCATCTACATGACACACATGAATTCTTGATACTAACGTTATTAGTAAAAAGTTACATACCTGTGTTGTTACTGAAATTTTGTTCAACTTACTATGTCCCTGCTTAGTTATTAAACAGTACAGTGGGAGATGACCAGCAAAAAAAATGAGAATGATGTAGACAAAGATTTATAAGGTTATTTGTGAACAAAGATTGAAGAAAGATTTCCCTTCAGCCTTATTGAATGGGAAACCATTTTCAGAAGCCTCTCCTTATTTAGGGAACCTTTGGACGAGAGCCTTCTGCTGCCAAACCTTCAGATGATCGCTACTTGAGAGCAGCCATCCAGGAATATGACAATATTGCCAAGCTGGGCCAGATCATGCGAGAAGGGCCAATCAAGGTGAGTTTGCCTTGCATTGTTCATTTTGGCTCACTAACCCTACAAGTTTATGGCCAACTCTTTCCATGGTGGTATTCTGAGAGATATGATCCCCTTGAGATACATAACGATAGCAGCAGCAACCTTTCTTCTAGGGTAATGTTCCCTGAAATTGTTTAGCATATGTATATTGAACTAGGAACAGACTCTGAATTTCTGGATCCAATTTCAACCTCTAACCAGCAATCCATTTTCAGAGTATCATTTGTTGAGATGAATGCATTGTGACAACTACAGTATTTAAATTAGTATAACACCACAAGTGATTGAAGAGTATTCCTTTTAAACTTTAGCAGACCTTAGGACCATAATTTTTTACGGAGAAGAATTGCATGTTTTACTTTGGAATAGCTTCTTAAGTGGATTTCTTAACTGAGGTAAGTTTCAGGAACAGATGGCAAAGAGCCCCGTGTAACTTCTTCTGCACCCATTCCCTCCATCCTTCCAGGGCTCTCTCTTAAAGGTAGTCTTGGATGACTACTTGCGACTGAAAAGACTACTCGCTGAGCGGATGGTTCATAAAGCCACCTCGGGTCATGGGGACCAATCCTCAGTCTCTGAGGTAGAGTCTGTGTGCACTGGAATTTTTAAAAATACTTGTTTGTGCCCTCTGGGATTATGTGTGTGCTTTTCAAAACTGTAGCCTGCTCTGTAGAACAGCTATTTTTTTCTGTGGCTCTAAGCACCAAATTGCAGAGGATTCATAGACAGGTAGAACAATCAGTGCTCAAGCCACTTCTGTCCTATTTACTTGGCACTTAAAATTTCGTGCCACCTGCTGGTCATGCCTGTACATAGTTTCTCTGAATATTTTCTCTCTTTGCCTTGATGCTGGCATA
>NW_015217788.1:0-1512 GCF_001447785.1 Gekko japonicus | reverse complement strand
AAAAAACAAGAGAATCCCTTTTGATCGCTAGAAAGGCTATGCAAGGGGTCATGTGACCTGGATGAGATTGAGGGGGAAATCCAGTAGGATCAAACCCTGTGTAATGAATGATTGTGACAGAACTGAAGTATTCTTAAGAGCAGCAGTTTAAAGGCTCCTGTCCCTCCTGTTCAACAAAGGCAGCCTAGAAAAAAATGCCATCTGATTTTATATTAAGTCAGCCATGCTTCAGCACTTTGCTGAAACTACTGTCTCCTCCAGGCTTTGTTTTCCCAGAACAAAACCCAGGCAATTGCTAGATGTAACAGATTCAAAAGATTACAAACTTGTACTTATTCATGTAAATTTTCTATCCTGCTGACTTCCAAAGGCATAATTCTGTAAATGAATAAATTCTCTCATTATGTATTGTGCCCGCCCGGTGATTTCTTGAGTCATTTCGTATGTTCCAGTGCATACCTATACAGATACTGGCTCTGCTGGAGTCTTGTTCTAGTTAGATATAGATGTCCATATATATTATAAACAACACAGACTTTAAATTAAAGCCATGTACATTGGCGCTCTTATGCTAGTAGGCATCTCCACTTATACTTATGTGAGGGGCAAGTTATGCACCAGTGGTGGGAGGGCAGCATCGTTTGATAACTTGGCCTTAAAAAAACCAAACAGATCTGTACTGTCCTTGTTTCTCAGTATGACTGAATAGTGGAGACATTCTTATTACAGGTTGATGACAGATTGACTTTGTGAGGGATATAGAAGGTAAGTCATGCACGTATGACTAGCTGTACAAGTGTACAGGTCCAATTTGTTACTTGAGGAGCTAAATTAATTTAGTTCCCATTAGGATTAAAATATGAATAAAATGTCATACTACTACAGTGAGTAGCTACTGAAGGATACCCAGGGATATTGCAGTATGTTACTAACACAAGGGCAAATTCAGGTGTGTGATGGCATATGTCAGATTCCTACAAACAATATCCTTATGACAACAGGGGTACTCTGCAAAACTGTCTCTCCAGTGGTTTATAGTAGAAGGCAAAAAGTCAACATTTTTAAGCTCGTCATGGAAATAAGTGCTCCTACCAGAAATTTCTTAAATATATTTTCACAGCACAAATATGCATAGAGCTGCAATCACTTAAAATAATTGCTACATATTTATAAAATGTTTTTCAAGACTTGCTCTTCATAATCAGCTAGGATATTTTAAAATTTCACTGCTGCTTCAGCTACAGACTTAACCCCCTCTAGTCCCCTTTCTTAGAGCCAAGTGAAACATTTAGAGTTCTTTAGTTCTTCAAGTGCATTTACTAGCTTGAGCAATTCTGTGCCACAAGGCTATGGAAATCTTACATGCTGAAATGAAAGCTTTTCCCTAATATTAGTTTCCAAGTGATAGGCAATTTTCATAGTGGAACACTTTTATAAGTGACTCCCCCACCTCCAAGCATATTGTAGTTAAGAGCCTGTTATGTGCTGTCAAGTCACTGCCAACTTATGGCA
>NW_015217787.1:0-1512 GCF_001447785.1 Gekko japonicus | reverse complement strand
GGGGGGGGGTCTGTTGCTTCCTGCCTTTGACTTCTGTAGCAAAGATCTCTGTCTTTGGGGAAGGTGGGGGGGATAGAAAATAAATCTGGCGTTTATATCCCGGATAACTGGGCGCCGTTAGAAATCCTTGACGTTGTGGATAAGGGACGTATATGGTGTCGATCCGTGGTTATGTATCGCTTCCACCTGCCTCATTTCCCCCCTCCTTCCGATGTAAACCTTCTTTTGCGCCATTAGAACGGAAAGGAAGGAGGAGAGAAAAGGATCTGGAAAGGGAAAAGCAAAAAATTGAGATTTTCTTACTACTTCTTTTTTTTTTTTAATCAAATTTCCAGTTTGGGTGCTCTGAAATTTGGTTCTTTTCCTTTAGCAGCAGATCCGGAAGGCCTCGCAGGCAAAGGGAGAGAAGTTCGATGTGACAGGGCTTGTGAGAAAGGAGGTTCTCGAATTGCTTGTGGACGCAGCAGAAAGATGGTGGTTCAGTGGTTGGGACCGAGATTAGAACCGAGATGGGATTGGGAGGGAACGCAAGTCAGTTCCTAGGGCCACGGCTGGGCTTGGCAGGTCAGGATTGTAGCTGCACGACGGAGACTTCAGTTGGTCAAGCAGTCATCTATCTTCCCGGGGGTGGGGGGACGCAGGGAATCATAGCTTGGGAAGAATGTCTTCCCAGGATTCTCTGGGAGGAAGCCATGATGGCTGATAACGGTAGAGAACCATGGATCTGTTTGTGCTGTAGATACCCTCTCAGCACTGCTGACTCATAGCGTGGTCCTGGCCGGCCCGTTCTTTCTCGCTCGGTCGCATTTAACTCAGGGCTGCAACCCCGCAGTCGATTAATCAGTTAGATTTCTGGGATCGATTTTTAACTGAACCCTCCCAATCTGTGCTTAATGAATAAAGCTGCAGTTTTTTAAAAAAAAACACGCAAATTGTTAAGTCATCTTAAGGCGAGTGTGTGCAAAATCCACATGCGGCAGGTTGCCATCTTAGGAGAAACATCTTCCTTCTGTGTCTCGCCCAGGAGAGACTATGTCGTCTTACGCCTCTCATTTACGAAATCTTCTCTTTCACTAGAACCAGTTCATGGATTTTTTTTTTAACTTTCAAAGCAGCCAATAGGCTACCTTTTTTATTCAAGGGTTGCCGATTTACATCGCATCTGCAACTGAGGCCCAGTAGGAACTGGTTTCCCATGGGGCCAGGTTGCCGGCTCGGTTTGTAAAAGCATCCTTGGTCTCGGACAAGGATGTCATGAGAGGCCCGCCAGCGTGGACCAAAAGCCCCGTCGTCCAGCTTCTAAACATGCTCAGCCAGATGCCAAAGTGGCCACGAAACCACCGGCCCCTCCCCTGGTATCCTCGGTATTCGCAGCTAGACTGCCCCTGAGAGTGGAGGCTCCATTGAGGTGTATGCAGAACTGCAAGAAGAACAGAGCAGCTGCGTGCTGAGCTGAGGCAGGAGAGTCCATGGCTCAGTGAGGAAGCTCGTGGTTCTGTCCCCTAACATCTC
>NW_015217786.1:0-1512 GCF_001447785.1 Gekko japonicus | reverse complement strand
CTACATTTTTATTGGGAAAAGTGGTTCAAGGAGTCATGTATCTGCTCCTTGAAACACCAATATCTCTATTATCTCACCTGACAACCTGGGCTGTAGCACCACATCAGCCAGCAAGCCAACTACAGTGTCCAGGCCTTTAACATCTGCAGAAACGGCATACATTGTGGTATCCCTGAAAGGGAAGCAAAACCGGGTTAACATTTGGTTAAAACATGTGGCTTCGGGATAGCTGTTTCCCAAAAGCTTACAGCCACTTTTTATGGATTCCATCAGCCTCCTCCTCAAATAATGCAATAAGCAATCTTTAAAATGGTAGTATGAGGCAGCCAATGAACTGAAGCAACCACAGCCCAACACTCAAATGGCACAGAAAATCCTCTGTGAGGGAAGACGGGGGTAAGCTCAAAAATACAAACAAAATGCAAGCTCCTGTAAGAGTAACAAAACTGGAAAGAGAGACAACTTGCAGAACACCAGTCATAAATCCAGACTGACATACAAAGAAAGAGGAAACGAAAAAGAAACAAATATTGTTGGGCTTAAAAGTGGATCCCAATCTGGAAAGAAAAAAAGACTACTAGCCACGTGCTTCAAGTAATACAGAAGCATACCTCGATGCCTGGCAATCACAGATTCCACCATGCTTTTCCAAGGTAAGAAGGATCTCATCCTTACTGCCAAACTGAGCTGTGGACTGACACAAAAGAAGAGAAGAAAGAATCAACGCTGGGTTTAAATCACATTTTAATTTTTGCTAAGTGGGGCTGGACCATAACAGCTTGGGAGGATTAACAGGAATCAGTTCAAGAGGCACATTCAAGAGGAGAGGGCACATTTGTGTGCCTCACAGGCGCTCTTGGAAGACTTCTGGAAGAATGCATTTCAGGTCTCCAAGGCTGCAGAGTAAAGTTCAAGAAGACAACCATAAGCCATATTACTTACAGAAAAAGCCAGCTTTTCCAGAAAATGAGAGATACCACCAATATATTTCGCTTCATATCTTGACCCTGAGTTTATAAGAACTGTTGAAGCAAAAGAGAGAGGATGTGAGTATTTTGCACCTTAAAAAGACCTCACAGCAAGTTGAGCAGCACATCCCTTTCTCCCAAACCTTCAGCATTCCAAGTCTACATTCCAAGCCGACCAAAAGATCCTGATTCCGCTGCCCCTGTTTGGCATTTCCTCTTGGCACAGTGCCATGGTGCTGCCCATTGTTCCCATACACCTTCTGGCCTAAGCCAAGGCTGGGGTGGGGAGAGAGAATGCATGTGCCTATGTTCATGGAACTCCACATGCTCGCAGTGTTGCTTCCATTGTTTAATAAAGCTTCTGTACTCACCATGAATAATTGAAGTTAAGATGTACAAAAACACAAAAGCAGAATAAAACCCAAAAGTGTTCAAGTAAATCAATCTAAGCATCAAACTACAATTTGAGCCAATTTAGAGACAAAGAATGAAAAACGTGATCTGTCTCTCCCTCCATCCTCTCTTCTCCAGGCAAAACATACCC
>NW_015217785.1:0-1512 GCF_001447785.1 Gekko japonicus | reverse complement strand
TGACTTGATGGTGCTTTCCACCACCACACTTATAGACTGCACTCAGATAGCTAGTTTAATCACTATTACAATGTGCCCAAACCCAGCTTGTTGGTGGACTCTTGTGCATGTATCACATGCAGTGAAGAAATCCTGATTAGGAACGAACTCTCCAGACCTGCGGCATATGAATGCAGAGGTATGGGTTTAGTACTCTACCCCTACTAACTGGGATTGCAAACCTGGATTAAATCCTGGGTTTGCCTCTGTTTGCATATCGTGGGTAGCAGGAATTAATTCCTGCCTGGGATTCCTTCACTGTATTCTGTGTGAGCAGAGAAAGGAGAAATGGCAATGGGTACTCCCAAGCCTGGAAATGAGTTAGGTTGGTACAATTAAGTTTTCTGCTTGAAAACAGCCTGAATGGGAATTCAGAAACTCAAGTGCTTTGAAACTAAAACATAGCCCTAGATGGGGGAGGGGGTTTGAGGACAACAACACCTCAGTTCTACCGTAGTTCAAGGCAATCAAGAGAAGTTAAATTCAGTTCAGTCCTCTTTTTAAAAATTTATCTGAACTTTTTGGGGAGGCTAGGATTCAAGTTTGGTTAGGCTTCCTGAGCTGAACCCATCTCCTTGATGTCCTAACTTTTCTATGTGCGGGGATACCCCTCTCCCACAGGAAGGTGTTCAAATGTGAACACCCCCACCTGCATCCTGATTTGGTATAATACTGAACAACTTCTACTGAATATAAAACTGGCCTAGTAAGGCAGTTGATTATCACCCACTAGTGACCACCACACCATCCCAGAACGAGCACAGTGCTGGGTGCTGCGTTACTTTGATCCAGGGCAGAAAGACATTTGCTGGGGACTTCCATAAAACTCTGTTCCTCCAACACTGCTCCATTTAGAAAAGGCTCACCTGTTCCCTGTGCTTTGGCAGAAGGAAGATGGCCATTCATTTGCAGAGCCATGGCCCGTGTTCATTAATGTCCATTGATTTTTCCACTGCCAGGTTTTAGCTGGTTGAGGCAGATAACAGGCGGCGTGGGAATTCTTGTTACGGGGCCATCAATATTTCCTCAGCAAAACCCCAGCAGCAATAATTTAGCTCTATCGAACACAGCCAAGCCAACAGTTTCTCTTATCGCACAACATAAAGAAGAGGGCTGCTCTCCAAAGAACAGGCAGCTTCTCTGGCTCCCGTTTTTCGCAAGAACAAAAAAGTTGGCAAAGAGGTCATATTTATGATCTCATGTTGAGAAGCAGTTCTATGTACAACAGATTGGTGGGAAAGGATCAAATACTCATGAGGGAGGGAAATGATACTGTGTATTTTTAATAAAGCATAATGCCTACCTTTTGGAGTGAGAAAGAAAAATGCCTTTAAAAATTAAAAATCCAAACCTCTGAATGGCACAAACATTCTGAACTCTTTTGTACAGTTGGTGAGGCCAAAAAGGAAAGAAAAACACTTGAATTTCCTGCATATTGTATTTAGAACAGGCAAATACGTTAATGGTATAATT
>NW_015217784.1:0-1514 GCF_001447785.1 Gekko japonicus | reverse complement strand
ACGATGCGTCAGTCTCAGTACTTTTCACATGCTCACAAGCAGTTGCACTTTTTAACAAAGGTCTCTGTATTTTTGTACTGATGGGAGTGGAGTGGAAGAGCAAGAATCATGAGAGAGAGACTGTTTGGGTGTGTGCATGCATTCATCTCCATCAGTGGAAAAATACAGATGATTTCATAATGGTATGCAACCATTTTGTTATTTGGTTGTCACATCTTGCCAAAGGTTTACTATGTTTTACTGGATTTCAATGCAGATTTGTGGTTACATCCTCTTGGCAAAATGACAAGACATCACATACAACCAGCATACCAGGCAGTCACGTGCAGCCCATGATAAATTACGGCTCTTCTGTATTATTCACCCTTATCCAATTCCCTGTCTTTCTATTTGTTCCTCTCTGCTTCCTGCTGTTGCTTGTGGGGGTTGGAGGGAGGGAAAGAAACATTCATAACAAAAAACATCCTCCCTCATTCTCTTTGCTCCTCTCTTGGTCTGCTTCAGGCAACACAGCTGGAAAGAAGAGACAGAGGAAAAGATAGCCACATGGGCATGAGATGCTATCCTTCAGGAAGCTCTGTTTGGCCCAGAAGCTACCAGTTGCAAGGCCTTACTGAAGATGATCCATTTGAAAAAGCATAAAAATGAATAATGATTTATGTGCAGTTTTTGAACATCAGGTACCTTAATAATAAAATCCATTAACAAAATCAGGAAAACAAATGTAAAACATACAGTGGAAATCAATTGTAATTTCTGAGGCTAAATGCAGGGGAAATACTGAGACATATGGAATATGTGAAGCAATATATCTGACTGAACTTGTGATTGTCTAAACATATTTCAAGTTACTAAAACTATCTTGAGATTTTGCTGTTGGTTGCCTGTGGTACTTTGAGGACCAAGTGTGAGTTGAGTTTAAAGTTAGTTTTGTTCAGCTCATAGAAGAGAGGAAATTATCAAAGCATACTTAAGCTACCCTGGCGATTCATAACCATTATGGAATAAGAGCTGGCATGCTAATAGTGGTGGATCTGCATAATGGAACTCCAAGTCCAAAGGCCTGCTCAGTTATGAAACGGACCAAGTGACTTGGACAAGTCTAATCTGTATTGCTATACAGGGTTGCTATAATATTAAAAAAACAACAACTCTATGCTCTATAGAAGAGTTGTCCTATAATGTGCAAGCAACATCTCAGTGTTATTATATGGACATTAAAAAAAACACAACCCAAGCACTACTGACGCCGCTGGCTCCAAAGAGAATACTTTTAAACTAATATAATAGTTTTTGTGGAGAATCTTCTCTTTTTGGAGCCATGTCAGGGATGAGTTCCACAACCATCTGCTGCATGGTGGCCACTGGAAATCCAGATGAAAACCTTGCAGGCATTGGCTGTCTGAGTGCTGCTACAGACATTTTGTGTGTGTGGCATTGTCACAAGCAAAACTCAGGATTTTTGCCTTGAAAATATGGTTGTTACCACCCTGATCTGGATAGCCCAGGCAAGC
>NW_015217783.1:0-1512 GCF_001447785.1 Gekko japonicus | reverse complement strand
AACATTATAGGCAATCTGAGGAAAATTTTGTCACTATCGAGAAACATTTCTTTGGGCGGTACAGAATTCGGCTAACTACTGAGATGGCACATTTCAAGCATTTGAAGCACTTCAACATATCCGTTACCTCAGTAATCCTTACGACCCTGCAAGGTAGGCCATTTATTTCCACACTGCTGATTAGGCGGGCCCATTAAACTGAGTTTGATGATGGAGGTGAGATTCAAACTAGAAACAACCTGATTCATAGCTCAGTTGCTTAGCCACTGTGCTGCAGCAAAGGCGAAAAAAACCTTTATAAAAAGTTATAAAAATAAATGTTCCCTTAAAAAAACACACACAGGGAAATGTATATTTTACAGCATAGACCAATGAAGATAATAGGTGCTTAGGAATAATAAAAATAAAAACTCAAATATTCATTGCTGATTGGAAGAACTCTGCCTTCCAGCGGTCACAGAAAAGGC
This sequence comes from Gekko japonicus, assembly GCF_001447785.1. NCBI lineage: Eukaryota > Metazoa > Chordata > Lepidosauria > Squamata > Gekkonidae > Gekko > Gekko japonicus. Next base: position 1,045 of record NW_015217783.1, on the reverse strand, counting down.
AGTGTTCTCAAAAAGAGGGGGGAGGTCAGATGTTTTCAAACAGATTTGGTCTTTTTTTCTTAGGACTGTATTTGACTTCATTTGATGTTGTAAGCTCCGAGAGTGCCTCTGACTTCCAGAGTTATGAAGGTGAGTTTGTAGTTGATTGCTTTTAATACGCGTGTATTTTCTGCAATGGTGTGAAATGGCATCCGTGTCTACTGATCTTATATTAAAAAAAAAAAAAGAATAAACACATTTGGGGAAAAAATAAATAATTTCTTTAAAAGTACAGTTCAAAACGATGGCAGCAACTGGAAGCTGCCTCCATCCAAAGGGATTTCTCAGCCGCGTTTTATCTTTTTTCGCCTCTGATGGCAAGCCAAAGGTCCCCCGAATTCAGCAGAGAATCCAGCTTTTCAATCTTATCCCATGAAAAACGCACAAGCACTGAGTGGATGCCACACACTTGTGAATCTCCACATCTGTCCAGCAACGCATGTAGAAATTCCACATTAGACTTCATACCAAATTATTAAAAGCTACCTAAAACTATTTCAAATTGGTACTGAAACATGCCGATCTCCATTCCCCTCCCATACAACTGCTAGTGCTAGTTTTAACCAGGACGGCTACGAAATCATTTAAAATCGTTCCCTTCATATTACTGATATTCCAGATGAAGACTTGCGGTCACAAAAACATCGTCTTCAAGACAGCTCTTCTCTTGGCTGCATTCTTTTGCGTGGACCGCTGACTGTATGGGACTGACCATTCCTTAATATTGCTGTATAGATAAATCCACCTCAGTCCATCTTCAGCTACACCAGACAGAGCCTTAAAACGGGGGGCTAGAATTTTTTAAAATTTCCTTTATGTTCCATTTTTCAACTCCCATTCCTGGAGGAAGGCAGAGAGAGAGGGAGAGAGAGAGATTGAATTTAATTCTCTACTGGAAATGGTGGATTCCAAGACATCTCAACACAAGACTGTTTCAGTGTTTATTCTAAGCCTCCGCACTAATATAACAGAAAAAGGGCTATGTTGTATTTCTATCTCTGAATTC
>NW_015217782.1:0-1512 GCF_001447785.1 Gekko japonicus | reverse complement strand
CCAGCTCCCAGCAGACAAGCTAGCCACCTCGAGGGAGCTTGTTTTCAGTGCTAGGAAGTCCAGGAAAGTCACTTTATGTGAACTTCAATCTTTGGTGGGGCATTTGAATTTCACATACAGGATCACAGCACCTGTGGGTCTTTGTCTGTCGCCTCTGCCAGGCTGTGTCAGATATGCAGACTCCCCATCATGGGGTAAAGGATATCAGTGCCATTAGGAGAGATCTTAACATGTGAACCAGCTTTCTGTCAGGCTATAATGGAGTGTCCTTCTGGAGGGAGGAACTTCTGCTTGAGGCAGAACTTCAGGTACAGTCAGATACAGTGGTGGGGGGCATGGTTTTGGTGTATACTTTCAGGTCTGGTGGTGTGTGGAACAAAGGCCAACAGGCTGGATGCACAGCACGATCATTAGGGGTCTGACTGTCTTGGAATTCTTTTCTATTCTATTCGCAGCCTACATCTGGCTAGAGGCCCTAGCCAACCATTCAGTGTGCTTTTGGTGATTCATGTTGTCAACACACTGTCTTCTAAATCCACCAAGGTCATGTTGCTGGTCCAGGCCTTTGTCCTACAGTGCTTGACAGTTAACATTTTTTCCCACAGCACAGCATGTCCCTGGGATGACTAACAGTACTGCTGACACACTATCTCATTCACAGATTAGCTTCTGGTCCCTTGCCCCTCTAGCACAGGAATCACTGGAGGAGATGCCCATAGTACTGTGGAGCCTTGGGGGCATGAGGCTTGGTGGGCCATGGAGAAGTCTTTGGCCTTACATACTAGGCATGGTTATGCCAGGGCCTTTAGAACTTTTGAAGAATCTATAGTGGAAAGTGGCTGCACTCGTCCTGATCAATACCAGGGGATTGCCTCATGCATTACTGCATCTAACTACACACTGCAAGCTACACCGTTGGAAGAATAGCTGGCCACCTGCTGGCCTTGGCCTTTTACACACATGCCTCTGGGAAAGCAGAGAATACAGGTGACTTCAAGATAAGAGGATGCTGGAGGATGGGCCCAGGAACAGCCAATGAAGCAGGTTACCAGGGCCCCAGCCTCCCCTCAGATACTCACAGGTTTGTCTCTCAAATTTGAGTCATACTGCACATCATTTGAGATAAGCCTGTATCAGGCGGCAGCCCTGTTGGCCTTCTGTGGGGCCCTGTGCATCAGCAAATTGCTAATGGTGTCCAAAATGGACCAATTGGGCAGTGCATTGCAGATGCAGGATGTGACTTTCACTGGAACAGGGACATCAGTCAGGCTGAGGGGCAAGGAGAGGTCTTCACTCTTCAACCTGTACTTATGTGCAGAAGTGGCCATTTGCCCTGTGCAGGTCCCTGAGGAGCTTTATTGCATTCTGGGGTCGGGGGGGACGGGACTGAGCATTCATGGCATATGTCAGGCCCACGTGCTCGATGGAACAGTTGCTGGCCATGGAAGAGGGGCAAGGATTCTCTGCATTGAAAAATTAACAATCTGTCCTTGCAGGTGTGCATGACATGAG
>NW_015217781.1:0-1515 GCF_001447785.1 Gekko japonicus | reverse complement strand
TGTGGGATGGAAGTTATGTATTCATAAGCCTTTGCTAATAAGGCTAAAAACTATTCAAACATTTGTTAAGTTACTATGAATTGGTAAGCAACAACCTACATCTAATTTAATTTCCCCCTTTCCCCCCAGAAACCATAATTTGGAGAAAGAAGTTCACTATCAGTCCCAATTAAAATATTTACTCCACTATGTATGTCTGAAAAAAGAAACAGCTTAAAGCACAACGAAGTAACATACATATACCAGTTTTAATTTTATGCCGATTGATGAGAAATGTATGAATGCAATCTTCTGTAGATAATAATGTAATACTCTATACAATATGTACACGAAACCAGCATTGCTTTTACAAAAAGTCCACAGAAATGCCTGTAGTGTCCTAAATGCTGATTCCAGAAAAGTGGAGCACTCAAAACCTCTTGGTTTTCTTATATGTAATCTGTATTAAAATCATAGGCATCATCCAGATCACCAGCCTCTATGTTGAGCTGTTTACCTACAGAAGACAAAAGAGAGAGACTAAAATCAATGGTTTGTTCTGAGTAGCAACATGGAATTAGTCTTGCAAGCTCCATTTAACATGCACCTGTAGGCAACTTTCCCCATTTTTCATTATTTGCTTCCAGCTCTTCAGAGAGTGTGTTACTGCTTGCCATTCTGTTGTTTTCCTGAAATAAAGTGATAAAAGATGTAACTGAGTGCTGATTTCGGAAGATAAACAATCCTGAGTAGATATTACTTAGGATTGTTCTTTTAAACAACAGCCTGCAGTTAGTTACTATGACTTCCCACTTTCAGATGGAAGGGAGGCTAGAAGACTGTGACTTGGTTGCCTACTCTAGTCCCATTCACATTACAGTGAATGCATGTACCATCTATGTACAGAATACACTTGACTCTTAAAAAATTCTAATGTTGAGTAACTGAAGTTTAGCGGAACATGATACACCCTCCCATTTATCCAAGTACTAGCCCCTCATTTCAATTACAAAGTGAATGCATGTTGACTTTTCTTGCAAAGAGATGTATGCGTGTACATGCAGGATGCACAAGCATTCACTGTAATGTGAACAAGGCTTCTATGTAACCAGGACCAAAATGCCATTCCTACTTTCTCTTTATTAAGAATACTCAACATATCTGCGAAGGAGTACAGTGTTAGAACTAGGTCTCTTAAAGCTTACACTTTTACCTCTTTACTTTCCACTTCATCATCCTCATTTTTAGAGAATTCCTCAGCATCTTCACTCACTTCCATGCTCTTTTTTTTCAATCCTTCCTCTGGCAGTTCAGTATCATCTATAATACCATCAGTGAAGCCGGAAGACTGAAACGCAATGCTGCTTGCCCGATTTGGGTATTTAATAGCTGTAGAAGAAACATCGATTATCCATGACACATGACACCATATTAGCGCATTGCCAGAACCTTCCAGCATGGTCTTTTGAACAAGAAATCCTACCCAGTATCTGGACAAGGAGAACACCTAATCCCAGTATTTGGGAGTGAGGATTA
>NW_015217780.1:0-1515 GCF_001447785.1 Gekko japonicus | reverse complement strand
GGTGAGTCTTATGCATTCCTCTTTCTCTCCCCCCCCCATCAAATGCCAAAAACCTCTGAGTCTGTACAGAATGTCAGCCCAATTATGATGTTAAAATTCTGGAGTGTAAGGCACTTCACCACAGCATATATGGGTTCCTATCTCATGTGGGTTGATGATGATATAGACACTGGACAATAGGTGCTCAATAAAATCAGTTTCAAGGAAGGAAACTGGACATAAGAATATAGATGCTATTTATAAGAATGTGTATTTGAACACTGACTTGACTATATGAAAGGAAAAAACACATTTTGTCAATGTCATTATGATCATGAATGGAATAATTACTGACATCTGTTAATATTTGGAGAGATTTGGATCTCTTTGCTCTTCTGGCAACTTGCTGTCTGTTTTAGAATTCACAGAGATCAAATGGAGGTGGTAGATGGGAGAGGGAGAAGAGGTAATGTAGCTGGCATTAAGACTTTCCTCTAGCCTCCCCCCACTTATTGATGCTGATGTTTCTAGCCCAGCACAATTTCCAGCTGAAAACATCTGCAAGGATGGCACAGCTTTAGGATTTCAAGCATCCCATCCACAACCATGTTATGATCAGATATAGTCCAGGCCTGATTCCTACCATCCTTCCCCATTCCATTTTTTGGAAGGGATGACTGGAGTTGGTTCTATATAACATTATATGTACATAGCCTTGAATCACATACAACATCATACATTCAAAGGTGCCCAATTTCAGTGCTCAGCTATGGTTACAGAATTTCTAGCTGTCAATTATAGCGGACCAGCTCTCTGTATTTCTGATTCTTGCTGTCAAATGCTCAGCGTCTAACGTACAATAGCTTCTTTTATAGGGTTTCTTTATCTCTGGTTACCACATGGCCAGTGACTGTATACATCAAAGTAATCTCTGACATTCAAACAAGAGGCTATAAATTAAGGCCCACCATTTTCATCTGGAGCTGGACATTTGCACAATGACCTTTCTCCTATCTTGTTGGTACATCTTGGCACCTAGCTCTTTTCTCCTGTGTGTATTCACAGATGCAACTTGTGTTTATCAGGAGCAAACTGTCCTAGCTGTTTTTCCCCCCTGGCATTATTCAGAACAGGAGTGACAAAAAGAGATGCTGCAGTCAAATGACATCCAAAATCTCGGCAGGCAGGGGCAACAAGAAATCCATGCTCCGGTGTGTTCTACCAGTGACCATGCTGCCTTTAGTGAACCACTGAACCAATTATGTGGATTCTCATCATCACCCTTTCTTCTCTTGTCCTCTGCTCAACTACAGAAGAGTTACTCCTGGCAGAGGGGACGCCTTGTTCAAAGTATCAAGTGGCTTTCAACCATTCATGCTATGAGATTGTGAGGCTCCAGCGCTCTTTTGCGAGTGCCCAGAGCTGGTGCGAGAGAGGAGGGGGCCATCTGGTCTTTATTGAAAATGAAGAAACCCAAAAGTTCTTGGAGGAACACATCCTAGAGGACAAGGAGTGGTGGATTGGGATAACCTACAG
>NW_015217779.1:0-1516 GCF_001447785.1 Gekko japonicus | reverse complement strand
AATAATTTCCAGTAATTTAGTACCACAGAAGACTGAAAGATAGCAGAAGAAAGAGGGCCACTAATATAATCATACTTGTTGAGAAAGGCTAGATCCAAGGAGACATCCAGTATTTTGCAGTCTATTTATCAGCCTGTTCCTCAGGGCTTGTCAAATGATCCATTAAAGTCCTGAATTACTGCTTATCTGCTAAGATTGAAAAAAAAGAGAGAGAGAGACTGATTCTGACAAGACAGAGGTAATGCTGGCTAGGAAGGCAGAAATCTTGAAAGACATTCTGTTTCTCACCTTTGATGGGGTACAACTGACTCGTTGCCTCAATTAAGAGCCTATAGGTTATAATGGATCTATCATTACTGCTGGAGAAATAAGTTAATGCAGCTGCAAACATTATTTTTTACCAATTTAGTTTAGTTTGGAAGATAGACTCCTATCTTGACTTAGCCCATCTCACCAACTAGATCCACACCATGATAACATCAAGACCAGACTACTGTAAGGTATTCACTCCATTGGCTGCCAATCAATTACCGCATTCAATTAAAGGTATCAGCAATTACATACAAAACCTTCATGGCCTTGAACCCTCATACTTGCAGGATGGCCTCTCCTCTATGCTCTAACATAATGGCTTTGTTCACCTGAGCAGGGCCTTCTGCAGGTGCCACCCTATAAATGGTGATCTGTACTGTCCTACTCTTTGGGATAATACATATCCTACTGATCTGTTGAAGGCTACCTCAATATCAGTATTTCCCAATATTCCTGGATCCCAATATTGGTATGGTATTTGGATTTGGTAAATATTCAGGATTGCTGAATTTTTTTGACTCCACTATACTCTTTCGGGACCATTATAGTCAATTGTCCCCATAGGGTATAATGGAGAATTGATCCAGGGGCTTTTTAGAAGCTCTTATTTGAGGTAGAGACACCAAATTTGCAGCATAACTGCTGGCCCCTCTCCTCAGAACCCCCCTGAAGTTTCAAAAAGCTTGGACCACGGGGTCCAATTCCATAGGCCCCAGAAGGTGCCCCCATCCTCCATTGTTTCCAATGGAAGGAAACTCTGAACTCTGAAGGCATTTAAAGGCCTTGTGGTCCCTTTAAATGTCTTCTCCAAGCTGCAGTTTTACCCAGAAGGTGTTTAAGGGGACTACAGTTCCTTTAACACCAGCTATCCAGTGTCCTTGAAAAATCCTGAATATTTTTGGGATTTTTTGGGCTCGGCTGATATCTGGCTGAAAAAATACCCATAAAATACTGGTATAGTATGGGGGGGGGGGGTTTCAGCTCAGGAAAACTGAATGCACACCCCTATCTCAGAGAGCAGCAGAGTCACTTTGTCAACAGATCCTTCAGAGCTGTTTCTGTGCACCCATACAGGGACATTCTGTTAAGCCTGGTTTAGAAGCTAAGCCTGGAGTGAAAGATAGAGAAAGGAAGGTTGCTTTCTTATGGCAGGCTATCCTTGTACGAATCTGGCTCAAATTAGAAAGTGGGTCACATTCACACT
>NW_015217778.1:0-1516 GCF_001447785.1 Gekko japonicus | reverse complement strand
CGTTGCCAGCCTCCCAGGAGACAAGGCATCTCTCCACACAGCCCAGGGCACATTAGAAACTATTTTATCATGACACTGGCTGAAGGGGTTCTGGCTCACAAAAGATTCATCAAGGGTTAGGACTGAACCCTGTGCCTGTTTAGAGGGAATTCGCTCATAGCCATACTTTTCCACCCTCGCCTCACCCATTCTTCTCTGCTATTTGTTACTTTTGCTCACCATTGCATTTTAGATTGTACTAGCCTTGGGAAAAGGACTCACCTCTTTGCTGTGTTATGTTATAAAAATTTTCTTGTACACACACAGTGCAATAATAAATAGGCCTGAGCAAAGAGACTGTGTAAGGTAGTCTAGACTTGCTAGTGAGCTATTAATCATTGTGGATTATGGGGAAAAGGCCATCTATTTTTTTATCTGGTTTAAGCAGCAAATACAAAAATATTATAATACTGGTGTGGTAAAATTACTAGCATTAATTTTGATCCCAGTAAAAGAGTAAGGGCTATACACTACCACTACTCCCTAAGATCACTTTTGTGGGAAAACACTCCATTAAATGCTGAGGGATTTACTTCCACATCAGTATGCATACGATTGGACTGTGAATCTCCTCAATGGAACATGCAGTAAATTCTACAAAGGGGGCTCTTAAAAGCATTACACTGTAGTTGCTATTTTTCATGGTGTGTTTTGCAATTTATTTTTTAATACCTGTTGTTATCATAAGAGATTTATTTAAAAGCCCAAGGGATATAAAAGATAAAAGGCATCTGTGAGTCTCAAAAGTATTTGTACAGACCAGGATTCCAAGGACTGGCAGGATGATTAGTTATCACACTACCCAGTACCTTTTAATAAATAAATGGGTATTACGTAGACATCATATAATTTATTTCTAGGCTTTAGAAACCAGCACAGACACCACCTGTCCAGTTTACTTTTTCCTGCAACAGGAAATTGTTTTGAAAACATACTCAACTAGAATGTAATAATTCACATACACTTGCTGTTTACAGATAAACATTCAATGGGAAATTAGCAACAGGAAATTCTTAGCAGACCTTTGGATCATTGTTAGAGCCATAGCTTTTAATGAACTAGTCATAAGGAAACCAGTTCAAGTTGGAAGTGCTAGATAGTACATTGATTTTTTTTAAAAGGCATGTTTGAGATTGTAAGGCTATAATGTATTAACTGATATCAATTTACCACTTGCACAGTAACTCACGATTCTAACAGTTGATTCACACAAAATGGATGTCATGCAGCTGTGCTGCTAAATCCCTCCATGAGCTGAAGCACACCACATGGGTCATGGGATTTCTGCCCCATATGAAAGAAAAAGAATTAGGTAGAGAAAATCCCCTCAATAGCACAGTAAGCCACTGAATATGAACTTACCACAAGGAAATAGGCTTTACAGGACGGAATGCAAGATGACCTACACACATGGCAGCCATTTTGTATGCACAGTCTTTAGAGTTTATCCATGCTCATATAGCTCAGCTGCCAAGCA
>NW_015217777.1:0-1516 GCF_001447785.1 Gekko japonicus | reverse complement strand
GATTTTTTAAAATGTTGTCAGATTTTTCTACATATGTGGGGGGTTCCCCAGGCTTATAGAAACGCCCCGCCATCTGTACATGGCCCCATGATACAGATTTTTTAATCCAATATCTGGGGGTCCAGGATTAGGTGTAATGCTAAATAACAGAGGCACCTATTAATTCGAGCCTGAAAGGCAAAATAAATGCCCATGCTATTTGGTGAACATTTGGAATAATCTCCGTAGAGGCAGTGGCATTTCTCCCTCTCTTCAGCACCCACAGCTGAAACCATAAAGTGTGGGAATAGTCATGTGTCCTTTTTAAATAAAATGTCAGATGCCAAAAAGACTCTCTCTAGCAATGGTCTGCCCTGCCAGTTTGTAAACCTTTAAACATTTCTTCAATGCTTATTTCCTTTCTTTGGCTCTATAGTGCAGGTCTCCTACCACATTGATGTGAATTGGATATCATGCTGCTCAGAATGGTTGGAGCATAACAAATGTGATATGTGGCCAACAACAAATCTGTCTTGCTTTTTAATTGCCCACAAATGGCAAACAAGCGTTACTGTTTAAAGTGGCAGCAGAATACTATTCTGAATTAAGTATAAGACGGACCTGTTTAGATAAAATCTTCTGAGGCTTTGGCAAATCTATGTAACTTGTCACTGCATCCTGATCAACTGGTTCAAATATGTGGTATCCAGAGCTAAACTGCCCCACTGTCCATGTTTGTGCACACATCTGAAATTTGGGGGGTAAATTAAATATCGATGACCTGTATACTGCTTTTTTTTAAAAAACCCTCATATTTTTGTCATGATGTGAATGTTTATTGTCTGTACTGAGGGGTGTTGGCAAGATAAACGTGTTTGATTCTGAGCATTTGCTCTTATTGGTTTTTCCAGTTTCTCTAGGGCAGCACCAGTTAGCTGCGCTTCTGGCAGAAAAATATTGTGATTTTGATATTTTGATACAAATATGTGAGCTGACTGATAACCAGAACAGACTACAACGATACATAACCCAATTTGCTGATCAGGTACTCTTGTCTCAATTTTACCCCATCCTTCTTCCAAGGAGTTCAGAGCAGTATATATAGTCCCTGCCCATTGTAACTTCACAGCAACCCTGTAAAGTCGATGAGACCGAGGGATGATGAAATGGCTCAAAGGCCCCCTTAGAAAGCTTGATTGCTGAGTAGGGGTTTCAACTTTGGTCTCCCTAGTTAAAGTCCAGCGCTCTAGCCAGTATACATACTTGCTCTGAAAGCAATAGACTATTACTGGGTTTCTTTGGGTTGTGCATAACATTTCTAGTAAGTAGCCTTTCGTTGCCAGCTGAATAAGTTGTATGCTACAGAGGCTGTTCTCCCATAGGAAGAGAAAGTGGTGAATGGGGGAGGATTGTCTTCTTGTGTCGTCTCAAGCAATTCTAAGTTGTAGTTGAGGCTATAAGGATGCTGTGCTTTGGGAACAATGTCTTCCTCATGTTGGGAAGAATTCCATTTTGCAAAGTAAACAACCTTAATAGA
>NW_015217776.1:0-1516 GCF_001447785.1 Gekko japonicus | reverse complement strand
ATATAGTCTGCCTATATATACTGCTTCAATGCAGTTTTTCTAGTTAAAAATGAAATCCATCCACAAAACTTTACAAAGCAAGTTCTTAACATAATATTTGTTCATTTGGAAACAACAAGTTTCAAACTGCAAATTGCAAGTGTTTTACACAGCACAATGACGCAACTGCCCATTATCATGAGATCTGATAGATTTAAATATCAACCAATTAATATAGGATGCAACCTCGCTAGGCAGGTAACAGAGCTTGCTATTGGCTATTACTTAGCCTGACCACAGGGCTTTCTGGAAACAGCAAAAGCTTTATAAAAGTGTCAGCTCATGACTAAATCAATGTTTATGCATGACGTACCTTTGAATAGCAAACACTTGCTGCCTGCAAGCTAAACAATGTTCTTATCTGTTTGCCTATTTCTGGCCCTTCAACCACAGCACAGGGCGTTGCAAATCACATTTAGTAACAATTATCTGCTGGCATTTCCTGAACAGAAAAGTAGTATGATTAATGAAAAGTGACACACAAAGATTACTTTGCTATGCCAGCCTCCTTGGTGAATGGGCAATTCTGTTGAACCAAAGCTTGACCTTTGTTACCTTCAGTTGAGGTCAACACAAATGCTAAGTGTTTAGAAGATTAGCTACTACAAATGCTCCAATATTACTTAATGATGTCTCCACTAATGAACTCCAGGTAGCCAATTACATATAACGATACAGTTTTCACCTCTCAATATAAGGTTGTGAGATAGTTGAAGAATATGACATTATTGGTTTGTTGCTGAGATGCGTAAAAAATACCCTACCCTGGAACTCTGCTACAGAACGATTTCATCATATACAGACAATTCAGGGTTCAATGGCCTTCCAAATTTGTCCTAGCTTGTCATACATTACCCTTGACCTGAGGTGGGGTGGGAGAGCCCAACAAAAGGTTGGTCCCGTTTTACATTTAAGGTTTTGCTCTGCAGCTACATTCTTATTCTAAACCAACTCCACAGCTAAACATATTGCAAGTTGCACGTAAGGTAGCTACTGATCTTATTATCAATCCTGAAGTTTTTAAGTAACTTTATTGTAGGAGTAGTAGCAACAGATTGCTTGTCACAGAGTGGAGAAAGAATGTGGCATAAAACAAAAGGGAGTACGTGGGCAGAATAAACACGGTTTGTAACATGAATGATGTTATTGGGAAACGTTCGGGGAACTCCCACTCCTCTTGCCCTTAAGAAAAAGGAAGTGTAAGTAAGCAAATACTGAGAAGGAAAGATTGTGGGCAGTTTTGGCTCATGCTGAAGGGCATGTATTCTGTAGACTTCAAAACAACATTGATGTCAGCTGTGGAAATGCTGCACTATATAGAACCCTGTGATGCTAACTTAGCTAAGGTGCATTGACAGGACTGCTACAGAACGTCATACAAATTTCTCTTCAAAATTTGGCTTTCTAGTAGGTTGGACTAGTATCCTGATAATTCCAGAGGGCTAGCCATGTTAGCTTATTGTAGCAAAACAAAACA
>NW_015217775.1:0-1516 GCF_001447785.1 Gekko japonicus | reverse complement strand
TGATTGAACGTTCAATTTCTCAGTTTCCCCCCACAAGGGTAGTAATGAACAACAGCCTTATCTGGGGGCTTGTGTTAACAGTCCTCGGGCTGTGTCAGCTGGGCATTGCAACTAGTAATGTCGTGCACAATCTCATTGTGAATGCAGATTGCTTGTGCAGCTGTCTGGGTAGGAACGGGGGGAAAAAGCTGCTCCGGTTGTTCTCACTTCCCGATGGCTTGGCCACCTCCGAGAGGGACGCATCCACTCGAAAGCTCTCCCGTTGGCTTGATTTGGTTTTGCCGTTCTCCGTTTGCTTGAATGTTGTAGAGCTTTCCAGGTCCATCCCAAGACTCCCTTCTGCCAAATCTGTCTCGGTCAGTCAGTGACTTGGTGGGAGTCCCTGGCTCCAGCCTGGCAGATGGATCCAACCCTTCTTGTTGGTCAGGTTAATTCAGCAGTAAAGGTTCTGCGTGACCTTTCCCCATGAACGGCTGTTTTGGGCTCTTGCCCTGTAACAAGCACATTTGTATATAAGTGTCTCTAGGGTTTGATCTTTATAGCTGCAGTCTCTGTAAATTTGCAAATGTTATCTGAGTGTCCAGGACCAATTGGAGGAAGGCGATAACACTGGTGTGCAATTGACTCCCTCTGAAAAGGACTAAATGGAAGACTGGCTGTGGAGTTTCTGTTATGAATAATGGGGGAACAGGGGCCTTGTGCTGGGAGAGGGGGAAACCTGTTTTACTGTATTTTTAATGACAGTAGCCTCTCAGTTCAAGAAAGAATAGAATTGCCTGTTACAGCTGCCATGTAGAGACCACTCTAAATAGCTCCATGGGGTGACTTAATATTTGCAAATTAAATTTGCAATAACTGAGATGTGTTGGGAAGGAATCTGTTACCAGTTCCGAGGATAAGAAGTTGAGGATTGTTGTTAGTTTCTGGAAGCAAAAGAGATTAAAAATAGGTGTGAAAATACACATGTAATGCAGAATTCCGTATAGGGATGTGGTACAACTTTGAACCTGCTGACAAGGCTTTGGGCACGATCCAGCCAAAGTTAAATGCTTGTGTATCTCATTCATTTGAATGTGAGAATTAAGGGTATGCTTATATCTTCCCCACTGAAGTAAATGAAACTTTGGCTGGATCATGGCTCTCCTCCTACCACCCCTTCTCTTCAGCGCTGTGGGTTCCCCCCATTTTTTCCACTTCTTCAAGGAGAACTTTCAATATATGTTGTCCTGTTATCAAAATTCCAGGGTGTGTCCTGCATGGAGAATCTAAAAGTGGCTTTTAATATAAAGAATTACAAATAGGGCTGCAGTATTTAATCAGTAATTGGCTAAATTATCCAGTTAAGCATATGTTTGGTGAAATTTGAAAAATGTTTGAATGAAAAGTATCTCCCTAATCCAGCAGCAGATTTTAAAAGTCTTAAATATGAATTGCAGTTTGAGTGAGGCATTCCCTTTTGTGTAAGATATGCTTCACCTAAAAACAAAGCGTGCTGTTATTTTTAGAGTTGATCTTT
>NW_015217774.1:0-1516 GCF_001447785.1 Gekko japonicus | reverse complement strand
AAAAGAAAAACAATTATACTATTCTATTGGTTCAACTGATTTTTTTAGAGGACTGGTAATTCCTATCTGTTTCACTCCTACTAGCTAAGATGCATCAGTTTGGACTGACTTTGCAGACACAACTTCTTCTCTTGATTCCCCTTAATGTTTAGGCATGCATTCTGCTTCCAAGCAACACCCATGACACAGGGTTAATATGTTGCCTTGAGTTTGATATTAATCAGTAAGATTTCCTTTACCATGAATAATTCTAATTATTTCCTAAAGTGTTTTTACACATGAGACTTGTAATGGTTCATGCTATAAACCTGTGCACTGTTAAATAGGAAGTAACCCTAACTGAATTCAGTGTGATTTGTTTTCAAGTGACTACAAATAGGATTGTGCCATAAATCGGTAGCCTAGAAAGTGTTTCTTTTCAGTATATTCCATATTCCATCTCACATGGGCAACACCCACAGATGACATGACTTGCTCTTGGACAGGCTTTTTAGTGTCATGTAAAAACACACACAAATGTATTATTTGCTAAGACATAATGTTGCTGTCAGGTGGTGTCAGAATCACATAACTGTGGCAGCCACAGAAAATGTTTACTGTCTCAACACAAGCATCTCATGTAAAAGAAGTCACAAATGAAACGCAGACACAATTCTAATCGAAATCAAAACAACCACAGTATGAAAGATTAGCATGGGAAATACAAACAACCACACTGAACAGAGAAGCACAAAGATGACAATACAAGCAGGCAACAAAAAATTATTTTTATTTAAATTCCCATCCCTCCCACAAAGGCACTAATTAGTGGAGAAGGGGGTAGTTTGTTTATTTTTCTATTTCAAGTGGATGAGGAAATAATCATCAAATGTACAGGATTCAGGATTAAGAGACAATGCTTAAAGGAGCAGATCTTCACTTGTCCAACTACTCTTTTAAGAAAATGAGACTCCAAAAACCACTGCCTGAAGGAATCTGAGATCAAATTTGTGTTTCCAGCTGGTTATTCAAATAGCATTAGGCCCCTTGCAAAAAGAAAAAGATTTCTTAGCCGTTGTCAGCATAAGATCCAAAACATGAATCCAAAGCGAGAGAAGATGCCCAGTTTTCTTTAAAAAGAAAAGAAAAAAGTGTATTTCCTACCTGTGCTGGTTCATCAACAAAATAAGAAGAGCCAAGAGCAACAGAAAGGGAGGAACAGAATGATCAAAAAGTTTTGAGAAATCTATACACTAAATTCATATCCCGTCTCACCCCCATCTGTATCAGTCTCTTGAACAAAAGGACCATCATTGTTTTGTCCCAAATCACACTCCCTTAGATAAAAGTTCACGGTCAAGAACAGACCAGCATGTGACTAACATGGTGGTTCATTGTTTTTAAAAAATCAGAACTGCATGTTTTTAACTTCCTGTGATGATTCCCTTCATCCTCTTCCTCGATCAAAGGATTTTGTCGTGGTCTCAGTACTATGCTGGCAAACTCAGTTTCTTGCCCTTTAGAACTGAAGGAGAAA
>NW_015217773.1:0-1517 GCF_001447785.1 Gekko japonicus | reverse complement strand
CCCCAAGAAGGCTGCTGACTGGCCCCTGGAAATTTGATTCACTGTGCAAAAATTTTTTAGAAATTGCTCGGCAGCAGCTACCAAGCACAGCACAAGGATCTTTACTGTGTCACTGAAAGTAAGTTTTGGCAGCCATTCTGCAGCTGCGCCCACCATGTTGTATCAGAGTTCCAAAGGTGCCTGCAGAGTGAAAAAGTTTGGGGGGGCCGTCTCTATCTAAACGTTTTAACACCCCTTCACAAGCTACTGTGGGACCAAGAAACACAACCCAAGATGGGAGCAATGTTCACAGAAACAGGCAAGCCGTGATGGTAGGGCTTAAAAAACATGCGACATTGGGAAACAACTGCTTGAGGCCTCCACCCCAATATAATCTCGTGCTCATACAGGATTTCTTCTCAGTTATATTAGATGCAACACAGAAATACGTATTCGCTGCACTGACCCCCCCACCCCCCAATAGCTGTTCTGGCACATGCAAGCTTTCCATCCACGGTCATCAGAATGATAGTTATCTTCCAGTTCTCTAGAAGATAGGGTTTACAATCCCTGTTTTAGTGAACTTCCCCCTAAAGAAAAAGTAGAGAAGGTTCTCAGTCTTTTTAAGTCATACTTGACCATTCAGAAGCTGTAACTTGCTTTTCATTCCCAGGAAAAACAGACGAAAAGGAAGGAGGACAGCAGGAACATGCACAACAATCATCATATGACTTAACTGATCGCTCGGCAGGGATTTGAACCTGGGTCTCTCAAACCCAAAGCCAGCACTGGACCACAGTGGTTTTCTATCTTGCCCAGCGTCTTTGCACTGAATCAGGAAAATCCGCTCCTCCAGAGGAATACCGTTAAAGGACCACGCTTGGGTTTAGCAAGCCACCTTCTTCTAGGTTACACAACAGGATACCACCTGCAGCTTCATTTAGACCTTGGGGTCAGGTGCTTCATGACGAGACATGTCATTTGCCATTATGGAATTCATGCACAACACTACAAGGCCACCATGATTTCGACAATGCCCAACAAGCAACCTGAAGAGACGCAAGGGGCCTCAGAAACCTAATCCCTGCAAAAAGGGCTTTCATGACACCACAGAAGGAAGTGGCTGAGAGATGCAGTTCATGAATGACCTAATCAAACTAGCAGCATTATTTGCTCTCTTATTCCCAACCATGTGTTGCAATTACGGGTTGTGCTGATTCCCACCCCCAAGAAATTTCACTGGTCTTTATCAAAAACTTTGGTACCTCTGAACTTCATGGATGTTCTGCCTGAGTGGAAGTTTCCAAATTCAAAAGGCCATCTTAGGGGGGGGGTTTCCTTGACCAGCAACATCCAAATTGGCCTGACAGTTTTAAGGGAAACCCGGTGGCCAAATTGCAACAAGGGGAAAAAATCAGATCGCAAAACATGCTAGTATGGTGAGAAATCTGGATCCACAAGCAATTATACTGCAACAAGACTGGCAAACACCCCAAGAGTGTCTTGGGAGAAACACATGAACACATGAAGCTGCCTTA
>NW_015217772.1:0-1518 GCF_001447785.1 Gekko japonicus | reverse complement strand
GCACAATATCCAACAATATGTGGATGCAGCATAAATTTGGTGTGTGAATTTGCCCTCAGCACTGTGCGCACACCGCTGTGGCTGTGAAGATTGTGCGGGTTGGCCTTTTTAATTATTCAGAAGTGCTTAGTGAGAAGCAACTATTTGCCTTTGAAGCTGAAAGCTGAATTTCTATCTTCTGTTCAATCTGATATCAAACTGGCAAGGAATGTGTAGAACTGGACGGAAGTGAATTAACCCTACTTTTATTGGAAAACCTGTGGGCAAATTAAAACATGTTTGGTGGAAGAAAAGGTGTTGGTATTTTGGGACTGTTAGGCACAAAGTCTGGAACAGAGGGTGAAGAATTTAAAGAATATACATTACTGAGGTACAGGAGGAGGCTATGGCAAAAATAGTGCTGTGAGCCTATTCAAGCATTAGGCCTAAAGGCTCTGCTGAGAGAAGCCAATCTCCAAGTCAATGCATAGATTTTCCATTTCCCTACCAAATTAAAAAAGATACCTTTTGGGGAATAAAGTGATATGTTTTTCTTGCATTTGTTTACTTTTCTGTAAGCTCCTGAGATGGCTAACATGCTAGTTGTTACCCGCACCATCTGTTCTAGCGGTTCTCAGCTAAATGAATCAATTCATATTTTTTTCTTTCTAAGCAGCTTTTTCTGAACAATATGTTTGTGTCTATTACCCCCATCATTTGGCAGAGTAATATGAGATATTTTAATTTTCCTATTTTTCAATCTCCAAATATTTTTTAAAAATATGCGTACACCATGGAAAAGCTGTGTCTATTGATTTCTCTAGCATTGCAAAACAGTGGGGAAAATCTGTTCCTTTCTGCTGTCAAATTTCAACCATCTGATTATATTGAAATGAGTTGTTTTCAATATGTTTTATCTAAATGACCCTCTGTAAAAGGATTTGTGTCTTGCACTGAAGATGGCACTGGTGCTCAATGTACCGGAGCTATCTTCCTTGGGAACGCTTTATCAGCAGCGTCAGTTACTAATTGCAAGCAGCTGGGGGGGGGATCCTAATTCTGTTTCCATTTGCATGGTTGCAATTCCATACCCCTGGATACCCTTTGCGAGGCAATAAACGAAAACACAAACCCCTCCTCCCTCCCCCACCTTCCCCTTTAGCACAAATTGACTTAAATCTCCTAGAATGCAAGCCAAGCACTCTTGCAAGTCCAAAAGGTTATACAGTTTGTTGTGTTTATTCTTTGCATTCCTCTGTACTCCCTTGCTTCAGCAGAGACCAGAAATACAAATACCGCAAGGGAGGTTGCTTCACAACAGGGTGTAGCACTGCCCAAAAGCGAGGCTTGTTCGAAGCACCCAAGAATCCAAGTGAGGTATTTCTAGCCGCACTCTTAGGTAAGCTCGAATAGATATTGTCAAATTCTACGTAGTTATTTGGACCCCAAATATTACTTGAATCATTTCTTTTGACTGTAAATTGAGAGTGTAGGTTGGATGCCTGGAATGGTGGGCTGAGGACACCCCTTAGGCTGAGG
>NW_015217771.1:0-1517 GCF_001447785.1 Gekko japonicus | reverse complement strand
GCATCTTCGGAATTAGATATATAGATGTTCCACATCCTGCTCTCCTGCCTTTTAGTATGCTAATTTTCAGCTTTCATAGCATTCTGAGCAGATTGCAAGTCTTGTTTTAACTGAAGCTGTGAGGTCATAGGTGACAGGAACATGTTTATTGGTGCAATTAGAGTGCACTTTTAGTGCAATAATACTTTTCTGGATAAATCAAAAGCAAGACCATTACTTTGATTTTGCTAGTCAATGGTTAAAGCAAGGTTATTGTATCGCTTTTGAAGGCTTGTGACTGTCTTTGTCCTTTCATACCTACTTCAAAATCCCTGTGATGCTTCGTTCAAAAGGGAACTGCAGAGAGAAAATCCAAGCTAAAACCAGAGCTCTTATAGTGCAGTTTGTGCACAGAACACTTCCTTGTCAGATCATTGTTACAGTTAATGCAGTACAGTCTCCCATGACTGGCAGTGGCTCTCCCTGTTTTCTAGTTCTGATACTGGGGATCTTGGGAACCTGGAACCTGCTGCTTGCAAAGCATGTACCTCACCACAGCTGTGATCCTTCCCAACAGAATAAGTACGCCCCACTGAGCAGATTTGAAGGGATAACTTATCAAAGAAATGTACTGTCAGAGGGTGGTGGGGACAATGCCAGAGCTCCCCCTTCTTGGCAGCCTGTGGGATCAAATCCAGCATCCACCAGACTCAGTAGGGCTGCAGATACACCCTGTAAAGATCCATACACCAGCCAGCTGATCTGTGACAACTGGCCCTCAAACAGCCAAGCCTCTTGACAATCAGTTGCCCAATAGTTCCACCATGGGGGTGGCAAAAGGGAGGGATAAGAAAGAGTTTGATCCAAGGCCACTGTTCATCCCTCACAAACTGGGCCATAGTGTCAGAGGGCTTCTGGGTAATGGGAGGCTTCTGGGCATGTCTCTGGCAAGGCTGCGGCCTTTATAAAGCTTGAGGGAGGTGGCCAAAGGAGACATAACCAGCTTTGGCTCCCAGCTCAGAAGGGAGTAGAGCTAGGAAAGAGATAGTGGAAGAGAGTTCTGCTTAACCCCCTCACACCTCTCTGACTGAAGGCAATAGAAGGCATTTCAGCCTGGTAAATTATGGCTGAGGCCCACAACCCAATATATGCCCTACCCCAGGAATGTGCAGAAAGTGGATTGCTTCAGATGTTTGTGGTTTATAGAAAAGCACAAAATTCCATTACATGGAGAGGATCCCAATATGTCAGCATCCCAGGTTGGGGTGGGGTTGGGGAGAATCAGGAAACAGATGTCACACTTTGGCCATCTGCCACGATGACCTGTTTACCCAGTGGAAGATCAAAAAAGAATTTCCCCAGTCTGACACATATTCCTCTTCCTCTTTGTACCCAGCTCTAGTTTTGCACACTACACTAAACAATTTTGTCACTATGCACAAGCACCACAGGATTCTGAGATAACATTTAATTGCTCAAAGCCTCATTTGCTGGGAGTTTTGAATGAAATTTCTGTTGGAAAAGGCAATGTCTGGTGT
>NW_015217770.1:0-1518 GCF_001447785.1 Gekko japonicus | reverse complement strand
CCAGTTAAAGGGTAGGAGTTGTTGTGAACTATTGTCTCCAGGATAGAAACCTTAGAACTATTGCCCATCAGAATAGAACATGCACTCCCAAAAAATCCCCCAGCTATTGGAAAAATTTGGCAATATGGCAGAAGTGCTTAGAAAACTGAAAATAGTCAAATCCTTCCATCAAATTCCTATTAATTCTAAACCCACTATAATTAGGGTTGGCAGACACATTTGAGATAGGATTATAAAAATCACAAAAATTCAGAGTATACTATATGACTATAGAGTGTATTCCAGACATTGTCACTGAGCTTTGTAAACCTGAAACTAAACAAAATGCATGCCATGTAACATAGGAAATAAATATCTGTTGTGACCTCAGTATGATTCAAGCTTCTTTTTCCTTCTCTAAACTTCCTTATTTCTCATGTTGCCTTTCTTGAATTGATAGCTTTTTTCTTCATTGCAACTGTGTACCATCCTCAGTACTGCAGACCTATGGATCACAACAACAAGACTATCATCCGAGAATTTGTTTTAGTTGGGTTTCCAACCAGCATGGATCTGCAAGTGCTTCTATTTGTGATATTCCTGGTGATCTATGTCCTGACTCTCCTGGAGAACATTATTATCATTGCTGTCATCAAAACCAACCCTCAGCTTGACAAGCCCATGTACTTCTTCCTCAGCAATCTCTCTTTCCTTGAGACATGGTATGTCTGTGTGATTGTCCCCAAACTATTGGTTGATTTCCTAGTGGAAGACAAGAGCATCTCTTTTGAAGGGTGCATGACTCAGCTCTACTTTTTCAGCTCCCTCATATGTACAGAGTGTGTTCTTCTGGCAGTCATGGCATATGATCGTTTTGTGGCAATTTGCAATCCATTACGTTATCCAGCAGTCATGACCCAGCGCCTCTGCCTGCAGCTAGCAGTGGGTTCATGGTTAACTGGCTTCTTGGCCTCAATGCTAAAGGTTCTTTTCATATCTCGCCTGCCATTTTGTGGCCCTAATATTATTAACCACTTTTTCTGTGACATTTCCCCATTGCTAAATATGGCATGTGAGGATATGACAGTGGCTGAAATTGTGGATTTTGTCTTAGCTTTGATCATTCTGTTGGTCCCACTTTCGGTCACCATAGTTTCTTATATCTGCATTATTGGCACCATTTTGCGCATTCCCACTGTTCAAGGTCGGAAAAAGGCATTCTCCACATGTGCTGCTCACCTTACTGTAGTTGTCATCTTCTTCTCAGCCACTCTCTTCATGTATGCACGGCCAAAGAGGATCCACCCTTTTGATCTCAACAAACTGGTGTCTATTGTATACACCATTGTCACTCCAATGCTGAACCCTTTCATTTATTGTTTGAGGAACCAAGAGGTCAAGGGAGCTCTCAAGAAAGTTTTCAAGAGCACTAGGTCTCTCCCCAAAGTTTTAATTCCAGTGACTACTATTGAGTGAGACAGATAGTTCTTAATGTTTTTGGAATTTCTTCATTTTTTGTTAAATTTACTCATTAAGGGT
>NW_015217769.1:0-1517 GCF_001447785.1 Gekko japonicus | reverse complement strand
AAAAAAAAATCTGTACCTGAGACAACTTCATCTGCATATGGGCAAACACATGAAGGAAACCAACCACTGCATCCCACAATCTGCTATGTGCCAGACTCTGTTGGTTACCTGTACAAGGTCCCTGCAGAAATTCCATCAATCCAAAAGAAGAACAGTGTTACCATGTTAAGAAGAGGAAGATAACGGTATCAAGTTCACCTGCCAGTTAACAGCCATCACATAACTGTAATTGGAATAACTCCAATGAACAAAAGAAATTACTACTCATCCTGAGCCAGAATCTCATGGACCTCTCATGACAAAGTTTCCCCATTCACTTCAAATAAAGAATATCGTTCGACATACACATATCCATTTAAGTACACAGAATTGTCCATGCATTTAAACAAATCATGAAGACATTGCAGAAGGGGAGCACCATTTACATAGCAAAGCTTCTGTACCCAGTCTACTACTATGCAAATAAGTTTTAAGTATGTCAGAATACTTCTATAGGGTTGATTCCAAAGAGGTCTTTGTGCCAGCAGAAGGTACTTCATATGCAAGCTGCAGGAGAGGAGTCCACAATTTCTGCACAGTTTTTACTTGAACAGCAGCACACTGTGCTACATTTTACACTATCTCCTGGGTATCCCCTGATTAATAGTTTGTTGGAGATACAATTCCTAGTTTTTAGAGGGTAAATTGATTTTTAAAACACAATTTGTGTTTCCTTCTTTCTAAGAGAATCTCTTCCACATCAGTAAAATGTGATAATTTTGACATGCACATTTGCCTAAATTGTTAAGGTATATTATATAGTTTTTATAAAACTATGATATAGTTATGATAGTTTTTATAAAACAATAACTCCTAAACTTTGTATAAAAATGGAAAACTGCTCATTTTAAAAGCTTTGAATTAGTTCCTAACTTACATAAATGGTTGTTAAATCCACGTCAAAGGATTTAACAAAGTATACTCAATGAAACATCCTCGGTTGTAAAACCATCGTGATTGCAGTCTTTTTTAAGTAATAAAGGTCATCTGAGATTCTCTCAGTCTGATGTCTCAGTGATGCCTACTTTCTACATGGAACATTAATCCCATGCTACAACCCCTACTGTTACACTCAAATACTCTTTTTTTAAAAATCTCCTGGCATGTTCTTCGGTGTTACCTGAATGTATTCTGTGAGAGTATTGAAGACCTGCTTTGCAACCTGAATTGCTTTAGAGAAATTCCTTTGTCCTTGTTCATCAATAACATCCTTTCCAGAATAATACCAATAGAAATCACTAATTGATTCCTGAAAAGAAAGGAAGAAACATAGAAAACACATGGATCCAAAACGTATCACCGTAAATATGCATTTGACAAAATATATAAAGAAAGTAAAATGTTCATAAATTCCTCAGAATTACGGAGTTAAAGTTTGATTAGTTCTTGTTTTTTAGACACTGTCATTAAAATAATTATTAGAAAAACTTGGACGCTCTATGAAAATATTCACTAGCTATTTTTCATGAGATTATTCT
>NW_015217768.1:0-1518 GCF_001447785.1 Gekko japonicus | reverse complement strand
TTTTAATTGTAAGCCATTGGGGGGAGGTTGCCTTCAGATCAAAGACCAGATAAAACATTTTAATATCTGGGAGATTAACACTGTTCTACGTCTACAAGAACTTGCAGTTGTTAAAATGAAGAGCATAGCAATTCAGCTGGCAATTACATTTGTCTTCTTCTAGCTGTTTTACTCAAGGAAGCCCCAGGGATTAAACGGCGCTTTGCAGGATGTGGGGATCATATTTGCAGGACGGGAGCATTCTGGTGAGTGTTGTGTTTGTGTTTCTCGGACAAAGGCACGCAAGAGAGCTGGGAAACTTATTTTGAATTCCTGTATGGAACAGGAATGGTTCTTTGCAAAGGTTCATCTGAGAGGGGGAAAGGCACAGGAGACGTCAGGAAAGGCTTCTTAACTCTGCTAGTGCTTGAAATCCCTTTTTAACTAAGTGGTGCCATTGGTTGTACCTGTGACCTTACACATGAAAAGTAGGTGCTCTTTTGCTAAACTCTGGCCCTGTCGCCTACTCCTCATGGAAAATTGGCCAAGGCAGCAGCAAACAGAACAGTCAACCCATGTAGCTTTTAGTCTGAAGCTGACAGTTTGGTGTTGAGGAATAACAATTCTGGATCCATTCCATAAACATCCGATTCAGCTACTCCTTGTGTCAGTTTACTAGGGCATGTTGTACTTTCTCCTGCTTAATACGCACATACATTTACAACCATTCAATCCCTGGTTTTCCGAAGGGCTGGATGATGCTCGGAACACGGCTCGCCTTGCCTGGCGGATGATCGGCGATGGATGTGGGATGAGAATCACTAAATCTCTGGATAAGGTTCGTGGTTTCTTTCTTCTTGGCACGTATCCTCGAAGAACACAGACTGAGTGAGGATTCTGCTGAAACAACAAGCTCAAATGCTCTGACCTTTGCTATTGATGTGAAGGATTCCAAGGCAGATTTTCCTCTCGCTTGTCCTAGACTCTCTTGTTTCTGTAGCTCCCCGCCCCAAAAAAACAAAACAAAACCAATCTCTTCATCTGTTTATGAAATCTTTAGGCGACTCCAGCAAAGAACTCTATTGCCAGATTTTTGCGCGCAAAGCCTACTGAGGGCAGTCCTTTGGGAAGCAACGATGGTGCAAAAACATCAGATTTGGACAAAAACCGGGACTGTGAAGGTACTGCAGTGATTAAAGGTGACACAGGAGAAGAACAACAGGAGTCTGAGCCTGTGCTCTTGTACGGAAGCATCCCCACTACATCCAGGAAGGGGTCAAAACCCAGCGGCTACAGCCGTGTTCAAAGTTATTCAACTGCACTCGCAGGCAGACTTGGCTCCCCAATTGGCTGTCTTCAGCCACCGTCTTTTGGCATCCAGAGCGGACTAAGCAACGGGCACCTGATGGCTAATCCCCCAACACAGAATGCAGGGCTGGTGCTGGTTTCGACTACGCTTTCCTCCATCAGTGTTTCTGAGGT
The DNA here is from genome assembly GCF_001447785.1 of Gekko japonicus. Lineage (NCBI taxonomy): Eukaryota > Metazoa > Chordata > Lepidosauria > Squamata > Gekkonidae > Gekko > Gekko japonicus. The sequence continues at coordinate 57 of NW_015217768.1, read as the reverse complement.
GGATGTAGGTACCACTTCCGATTGTTTATCAATGTTGGCTGACTGGGAGGATTTTGC
>NW_015217767.1:0-1518 GCF_001447785.1 Gekko japonicus | reverse complement strand
CCCCCCCTTCCCCCTTCCTGTGGTGGATTTGTCCCCCCCCCACAATTTCCTCCCCAGGGCTCAGCAGAACATCATGGGGATTAGGGGAAGGGACTGCAAAGAGAGAGAGAGAGGAAATGAGTTAAAATCGTCCTCATCCTCAATCACAAGCGGAATAGCCTATGGTAAGTGGAATGGGTACTTAGGAGCCAAGTAATTGTATTTTGCACATCTGTTTCCATACATGTGATTATTAAACTTGTTTTTATATTGTGCAAAGGGCCTCGGAAGGTCTAGGCAGTTATTGTAAAAAATAAAAAAAAATCGATGACTGTACCTTTTGGGGTTTTCACCAGGATTATAGCTAATGAATCAACAAAATACGCTTGGGACGTATTATGATTACTGAGAGTACTGGCAGTAAACACATTCCAAAGTTTTGGACTGTGGTGTCTTTCACCAGGCCCTGCTCAAGCAGCTGGGTATTTCTATTTCCCCTCTGCATGAGCAACAGTTTCAGGAAAACGGATCTATAAGTAGGCCGTTTGGAAGATGCCAGATCCACCATCTTTTCCTCCCTCCCTCCCTTCCCGCCTTTACCTAATTCTTCCTTTGTGAACGGCAAGAAGGTTGTGTCTTCATTTAGGTTTTTGTTGAAGTCGATGCAGAGCACGCTCAGCTTCTTCTTAATGGCCTTGATTTTCTTTTCCCCCCCAAAAAAACAGAGAGAAAGAGAGGGAAATAAATTGAGCTGAAGGAAGCAAAATCATTCCAGGCCCTCTGCTGAGTCAGCGCCCTCCTTTCACCTCAGGCTCAGTCCCATCACAAAGCCACACCATTGTGTAGCTCTTTGACCTGCTGACACGATATTGCAACGCCTTTTATTCTCCACTATGAACCTGGAACAGTCCTCCTGGGGTACAGAGAGGAGGCTAGAAGGGCTTTTAAACACGTTATCTTGCCCTTCCAGTTTACCTCCTCTGTCCCCAAGACTTGCTCCCTGAAAAAAGACCTTGCCCCCTGCTTCTGGGCTCCCTGGAAGCATCTAGCTAGCTATTGTGGGAAACAGGATGCTGGATTGAGTGGACCCTTAGTCTGATTTCTTCCACGCAGTGGACAGACCTACTTTTTTTGATAAAACAGGCAAATTAATGGAAAGTAGATTTATCCAGTGCACTCAGCCATGATACGTAAATGGAACCTCCATGTACCATGGCAGTCTACCTCTGAATAACAGGTGCTGGGAAGAGTTGTTGCCTTCGTCCCCTGCTCAACTCACGTGAGCCTCAGTTTCCCCAATTAGAATTCTCACACTGACCAATTGAAGGCTGCTCTTACCTCCTGAATCTCCTCTGAAAGATGAAGCCCACTTCTTCTGCCCAATTTGATCAGCCGCTCCAGGTACCTATTTGCTTCTTGCCTCAGGGAGGTGCTTTCCACCTTTTCCTGTAAGGGGGAAAAGTAGGCCACATAGCAGTCCAAGGCTGAAGCAGAACCCAGCTTCACTCTCATGCCCCTTCAGGATTTTAAACTGGAAGA
>NW_015217766.1:0-1574 GCF_001447785.1 Gekko japonicus | reverse complement strand
CAATCTCTTTTCCCTCCCCCTCCCCACACAGATACCCTGTGAAGTATGTGGGGTTTAGAGAGCTTTGAGAGAACAGCTCAGAGTGAACTGGGACTGACCCAAGGATACTCCAGCAGCTGCATGTGGAGGAGTGGGGAATCAAACCCTGGTTCTCCTAGCTTAGAGTCGGTGCTCCTAACCACTACACCAAACTGTCTCTCACCAGGGAGGACAGGAAGTGGCTGCCCTGCTATGCCCATGAGAAGGAATAGAAAACAACCCTTGTTCCGAGGGGTAGAGCTTCTTCATTGATATATACTTGGAGACACAAGCCTGCAGTTATGGGAGTTTTAAAAATAGATGACATTAAAAAAACCCTTCCTAAAAGGAACAATCAAATCAGGAACACCAGCAGCAGAAAAGGATGGAACTAAGAGTCAAGAAGACAACATACGCTGCCAGAGAGTACAGAGATAGCTGCAGGGAAAGACAGCTTTAAAAGGGGATTAGACAGATTCACGGGGAATAGGTTTTTCAGTGGCTATGAGCCTTGGTGACTGAAGTGAACTGCCATGTTCAGGAGCACTAAACCTCTGAATCCCAGAGCTAGGAGGCAACATCATGGGAAGGCCTTGGCCTCTTTGTCCTGTTGGCCTTCCAGAGGAACGGGTTGGCCACTGTGTGGGGCAGGATACTGGGACAGATGGACCACTGGTCAGATCCAGCAGGACTCTTCTTATGTGACAGGAAGTGACATTGGGGGGGAAATTCTATGTTGTTAGCCCTCCAGAGGAACTGGTTGGCCACTGTGTGGGACAGGATGCCAGACTAGATGGACCACTGGTCTGATCCAGCAGGACTCTTCTTATGTTCTTAACAGACAAAAACAAGCAGCGAGAAACAAAAAAGGGGCATATTGCTCCAACTTTGTTTTTAAATTAAATCCCCAATTCCCTCGTATACCAGAGACTGGTACGCCTTCAGCGAGCAAAACAAGTTGAGCATTGGCTTTTGATGAAAAGCAGCTTTAGAGATTCCATGAATTAGGCCTGACCCCTTCCTGAACGAACACTTTTGCATTTATTTCATCTGCCGGCGAGGCAATAAAATTCTTGTTTTCAAACATGCAAAAAATTATTATTATTTTTTAATCTTCCAGGGATATTAGCATTCCAAGCAAAGAGCAATTTCAGACACATAAAGCTGAGAGCCCCCAGAACGAATTCTCCAGCTGACAGTCATATAATGCACAAAACTGTATATTTTGGTATAGTTAATTGTTCATTCCATGGCCGTCCTCCTTTTTATGTATCTCCCCTCTTAGTACTGGTTGGCCCGATTGAAATTTAAATACAGGCACCGATGGTTTCTTTGGGGGGAAGGGGGAGAAAACACTTAATTGGAGAACTTTTTAATATTTAATACACATTTGCATTAAAGCACTGGTCTCGCTTCCCAAAACATGTGCCAAAGTCTTAATGTTCATGTTGTTCAAGAATAAAGCAGAAGGAAGGCAAACTCGGTCTTTGGTGTAGAATGGGAATAGCAATGAGAGACTAGGGGAAATATCTCAACCAATGCCTTTGTATTCCACC
>NW_015217765.1:0-1520 GCF_001447785.1 Gekko japonicus | reverse complement strand
GTTAGGTGGTAGGGCTGACTTACCTGCATATGGGAAAGGTAGTAGCAGAAGCCAGGAAACTGCATGGAGATTTCCCACGTGAAAGGAGGGCATGTACCATAGTAGTTAATTTTATAATGTCCAGGTTGCAATAGCCAAGTATGATGCAACAACAACATTTTTAGATTGCATTCACTTTTTTTATGTCATGCTGACAAACCCAAAGGCAACCACAATGACACATAGCTAAGTCAGCTATTTTTATAGTAGTAATTTTGGGCTGATTCTCACGCTGTTATCAATAGTACTGGAAAGGGCAATTCTAGATAGAACACAGCTAAAGTTAGCTGCAGTGAAGGCTGTACTCTTACACATGCCTTTTTCATAAGCAAGTAGCATTAAATACATTAGGACTCATTCCAAGTAAACAGTGTGCTTGTCAGTTTGAAATCATGAATGAAACTAAGGTGCATATTTAAACGTCCAAGAGCCATTGATTAAAAGCAAGGCACGCAGATCTAGTTACAAATAAGTTACAATGAGATTTAGTTACAAATAATGCTCTGAAACCCTGAACATGGCCCTTGTTTCTGGCACAAGGATTACATAAAGATGCACCAGTGATTCATAGAAGGCATGTTACATTGTGCTAAGCTGTGGCCAATGTCATGGTAATTCAGGTGGACAGAAGACATTTCTCCAGTAGACGCTACCTTCATTTTCATTAGATATTTCTCATGAAGTTCATATATCATAAAGAATGTGTTTGTTTTAAAGATGCCACAACTATTATAAAGACCCATCGCTTCACAAATACACAATGCTCCTGGTGCCTTCTCACCTGCAGCACCTGAAGACTCGGGTTACTGAAGAACAAGAATTGCCCCCTCCCCAAGTGCTAGGATTTTCAACCTCCAGGTGAGACCTGGAGATTTTCCGCTATTACAAATGATCTCCAGACGACAAATCAGTTCCCCTGGAGAAAATGAATGCTTTGGAGGGTGGACGCTAGGGCATGGCACCCTGCTGAGGTCCCTCCCCAAACCCTGCCCTCCTAAGGCCCCATCCCACAAAACTCCAGGTACTCCCCCCCCATAACTGGCAACCCTACTGTGTGCCACTGTTCGTAGAACCTGCCTACTATAGCCTCTTTCTCTGTTTCTCCCATTCTTCAGAATTATCACTTACATTTAATTCACTTGCTCTTTTCCTTCCACTGCTTTCTTTTTGCATATGCTTGGAAATCTGAAGCAGCCTTACATTAGGTCAGACTTTGCCCCATCAAGCTCTGTAGAGTCGGCTTCAATTGGCAGCAGTTCCCAGGATCACAGGCAAAAGGGTCCCCCCCCCCAATGAGGGCTGTCACCCAAGGGTTGGCAACTAGAGGAAGGCTCAAGGGGGCAGGGAGATTCAAATCACTGATGGCAAGTGAACCCAGAAGGGACATCATCATGCTGGAGGAAATGTTCTAGGTTTTAAACAAACACACACACACACCATGGTTCTGCTATAGATTTCAGTGGAATCCTACAGTGTTGCCT
>NW_015217764.1:0-1519 GCF_001447785.1 Gekko japonicus | reverse complement strand
AGCAGGACCTCTTTCTGCTCAGGACCTGGAAAGCCATGTGCATAAGTAGTCTTGACGTGGTGTACTGCAGTATTGTATGTTCACATGAACCATCTAGTCCCACCAGCTATTGGGACGATACTATGAGAACAGTTCCCCCCCCCCAAACTTCCTCTTGAAAGCCTCCAGAGAGACATCCCATAGCCTCTCTAGCTATCCTATTCTGCTGTTCCATTGCTGAACTGCAGTAGAAGAATATTCCTCTTTAACCCAATTAATTGGTAATCCCTATCCTATTAAAAAACCAAATTGAAATGAAGCAGAAGGTATTTAACGTTCTGCTGTACAGGAAGAAATATGCTCAATAATTACTTCAGTATCATCAGAGAATTTTTAGGATTGACCTTTTAAATGTGTATCTTTTGCTTGCTAGATAGGGCTATAGACGGGGTCCGTCTTGTGTATCTTTGACTGAACATTTATTTTTTTTAAAAAAGGGTTAATTCAGAAACTGTATCTGTGATAATCAGTAATGTGCCAAACTTCAGCTTGGCATGACTCTTTGTATAGTTTGGTTCTAAACCCTTGTTAATTAGAGTTTTATCAGAGAAATGCTGACAGTCTTCATTACAAAGGCAAGAGCTGCCTCTGCCATAATTAAGCTAAGTAGCAAAGAGCATTTAACTCGGGTTAAGTAAACTCCTTTTTAAGACAAGCCAAATAATTTGGGACCATCACTTCCTTTCTCCCTCTGTCACCAAACCACAATATGCCAAGCCAACTTCCTTGACAATGAGGGTTTGTCAGGGCCATTACGTTTAATAACTACTTAATCATAACCAAGATCACTGGCCAGGAGCAGTGAATGAACTAAAATGAAACAAACAAACAAAACCCTGAAAGTGTTTGGCTGCCAAGATCGTATTATAACAGTACAAAAAAGGACTTGCAGCTATGAAACTTTTACTGTTTTATTTTTTCCCCCTTCTGAGATTAAATTTTATCTTTCGTACCAGAGTCTGATTGAGAAGGGTATGTCTGTGTGGCAGGACCACTGAAAGATTACTGTGATCATTTGAGGTGAAAGTGATGAAGTTCCCAAAGACTGTTGGTCTGCTTGTTCTTGCTGAAGTGAGGTGAAAGAACCCAATCTCCACATTGTGTTTTGGTCTTCCTTTTATAAGGCCAGGAGAATACATGCTAGCTTTCATAGACTGTGGATGGTGTGGCATTGTTCTATAACAGATTGCCCTATTATGGGTCTTGTGGAATAAATGGCTGCACATTCTGTGTGACTGAAGGTCAATGTCTTGGCTTCAAATGATTGACAATATACAGTTCTAGTATTTTTCAGACAGAAGAACCTCCACATTTGCTTCAAGTTCAGCTTTAAATAAATCAAGGATTTAGGAAACTGTGGGATTTCCCTGCAAACTTTCTCTATTTTTTTCAAAACTCTTCTGGCTTCCCTCAGAACATCTCTGATGTTTATCTCAGGAAGAACCCTCAGTTTTCCTTTGAACGTCATTTTGGAAAATGT
>NW_015217763.1:0-1520 GCF_001447785.1 Gekko japonicus | reverse complement strand
CTTTGCAAAAGAAGCAGGTGTGAAGTGTCTTTCTAAATACCACCAGGAAAGAACACTGATGTACCTCATCTGGCAAAGTATTCCACAGCTAAGAACATCATACTATAGTCCAGCATCAGAGCATCTCGTTTCCTAGTGAGCAGCCTCTTTTTCCAGTGTGCTCTTCCTGGCTGAAAGCCCAGGGCCCACCAACTCCAATGGATCCTTGTTCTCTGAGGAACTCCGCAAGACTAATGCTTGCCTGCGACCACAATTTCCAACACCAAATCCAAGATCACCTTTCCCCTTGTGAGCTCAAGTAGGGAATTTGCTGTACAGCATGATCCAAATACCAGCAGAACACAAGTTTAGCTCTCAACTAGAGATGTCACAAATTTCACATGTAATCCAACTGTGAGGTCCGAAGTCAACTCCCTCCTCTTCTGGGAGCTAGCTTCTGCTGGCTGTAAATAGCCTGTTTCTGTGATTGACAGGTTGATTAATCAGCTGCCTGATTGCTGCTGATGTTACAGGATGTTCAAACATCCCTATTCTCAACACATTTACACACACACACAAAGTGGTTTGCAGAATCAGGCACTTGGTGGCTAAAGTAGAATGTTTGGGAACCATTGCCATACTGCCTCCCCCACCCATCTCCTTGTACTGATACATCCAGCATCAAGTGCAACAGAACAGGTTGCAAAATCTCCCACACACCACTGAGAGATTTTCTGAGGGCTTTTTAAAATGGTAACTTCATAGTAATATATCAATGTGTTAATTATTGATTTATAAAACCTTCCCCCCCCCCCGCCGCCGCCCTCAGTGGAATGGGGAGAATAGCTGCCCTGGGAGACTGGGGCAGGAAAAGTGTTGTCAATTGTAAGGCTCCTTCTCTGGAGGGAGTCTATGGATCCAACTTGGCACAAATGAATTATAAAGGCCAACCTAATTAATTTTTAGGAAACACAATAAAGGTAACTGTGAAATTGTATTCTGGTCATTTAGGAAGCTCTTAAAATAATTTCTAAAATAGCTTATAGTCTAATTTCTAAGATTTTTTTTTTAATTCTGTCCAGATTCAAACCATAAAATGCTACTAGGTAGAACATGGATTTTGCCTTTTTCATCAGTCACTGGACCATAGACATAGGTATGCATGATTACTGTCTGATCTATGCTAAATATAAATTAGGGATCACAAATGCAGGCAAATAATTTGCATAACAAATGTTGGCAGTTGTGATCATATATAACGCTGAAAGTAAACAGATCAGAAGTATATTCCATTTTATTCAGTGGGACTTAACTTCTGAGTCAATATACATGAGATTGAACTGCACCTCCATTATTTTCCTATACAAATTCTCTTGGAGTGCATACAGAAAGACTGCAAAACAAATCCATATGGGGCAGCCATTTTGCCACATAAACAAACAGAACTCTAGTTCTCCCTTGAAAACTAACAAGATTTGTTATAGCATAAAATCTTGTTAGGCTTAAAGGTGCCACTGGACTCCTGTTTATTTTTACTAAAA
>NW_015217762.1:0-1520 GCF_001447785.1 Gekko japonicus | reverse complement strand
GACATCATTGATCCATCTACTTTTTTTTTTCTTTTCTATTTTTCTCCAGCTCCAGGCAGCAGTGGGAAACAGGCATTGGGGACAGGGGATCCCCCATCTCCACCACGGGCCTTGGTTCAGCCACTTTGAACCATAAGGAAAGACTGGGTATAAATGTTTTAATAAAGAAAGAAATAAACCCTGATGAGAACTATTGCCATCAGCCTGCTGGGGAAGCCTGTGTGCTTCCCGGGGATGTTTGAGTTTCCCCAAATAGTGCCCATCGGGAATGTTTCAGGCTGGTAAAATGGTGCAAGGGGAAGACTGAAGCCCCTTTGTTCCCCCCATGTCCTTCCCACTCCTTTTTTTCTTCCTGGGAGACTTATCAAGCCAAATGGGGAACTGGGTGTTGACTGGACTCAAAAGACCCCTCAGAACTCATGTCTTGCTTTTACTCTTTATACTTGCTTACCTCAACATGGAGTCTGTTTTGGATAACAGCTTTTCCGTGTGCATCACTGTCCTGATCCTACTTTGATACCTATCCATGGGAACTAAGGAGAATCTTCAACTCATTTGTGTTTTTATTACGTCCGACATAGGGTGGGTGCCAAAACCCAGTCTGTGTACTCCATAACGTTGTCAGTGTCCTATGTATAGCTACCAACTGAAAATGGCAGATAACTAAAGTATCTGGGAAGACCAGAAAACCTTTATGAAAATAAATGCAATGATGTTAGTGATTTTAGGGTTTCAATGCCATTCACCAACCGTGGTAATCTTCAACCATCCATCAGGTTAACAGCCCTCTATAGTAGCCAACTATTTCATTCTTTGCAGGAACATCAAAGAGTGGAAAACAGAAACAAATTTAGCCATGCTTTCTCTGTCTAATCTATTGAGGCAATTAATTTGTGATACTCAAAAGTATATCTTAAGAAATTGGAGGGGAAAAGGGCATAAAATCAGAGCCGTTTCCCTTGTTACTCTAAGACAACATAAGAACACTTGCTCTACAATATAAAATGTCTTGTTAATATATAACAATGGGGAAACAGTTTAAAAATACGTCCTTATCAGAGGAATGTGTGTGTGTAATGGTGAGCAGATAAAACACTGCAGGTAGGTGCATTTCTTAATCTAATCCCAGTTTAACCTTCATCATCAACAGTGTGGTTAAATCTTGGGTGTGTCTCTTGTCCTGGACTTTCTGTCACAAAAACCAGGAATTAAGGGTGTACGTGCCCTAAATTATACTGTAGAACACTACCATCATATGAAATCATTTATATAAGAAACATATAAAATACCATTCCCGATAAATCACTATCAAATATACTAAAAAATAATGTATACAACAATATCAATCTCCATTGTAACCTATATAATACTATTGACAAGACAGGGAAAATCAGGTATTTATTGGTTCCTCACATCTGATAAAATTTGATCAAAGTCTTAATACTGAAGTAATAAACACATATATGACTCAAACTTTAAACTTTCATCTCATTGTTTTTATGGACTGCTAAATTTATATG
>NW_015217761.1:0-1521 GCF_001447785.1 Gekko japonicus | reverse complement strand
GGGCTATGCTAGAAGAATATAGTTTCCAATTATTCTGCACCCTATGGATTGCAAAGAATGCAGGCAATGTTTGAACACAAAGGAGGAAGGAGAAGAAATTAAACATGGACAATGCTTTTTTGAAGTTCAATTTTTCCCATCAAACCTTATGTCTTTTCTATGGTGGATCACAACTTCGGACTAGCCTCATGGGGTGGGGGGGAGCCACACTGGGAGATAATTGTCAGTTTCAATTTTTGAAAACCACAGAGTCTCATATTCCTTGTTAGCTAGTGCTCTGATGTAATAGTGACTATCACAAGCCTTTCTGATTAATAGCCAGCCCTGTAGGAATCAGGGGGAAAATAACAGACTGCAGAACTCTAGGGTTTATACCACTTGAAAGAATGGGCCAACCAGAAATTATGCTCCCAAATAGGAAAAACAACAGTCAACAAGCCCCACAGTGATGTACAAAAGATTCAGTAAGCATCCAGGGAACTCACATAAGATTTCCCATAAAAACTCTCTTTGGGGCAGAAGATAAACAACATAAGACCACAGTCAAATGTATAACTGGCTGCAAATGGTACTGATCACACTGTGATGCCATCTCCAAGAACCACAAATGTTTTCCAAGTGGTATTATCTGCAGCTATCTTCCAGGCAGCACAGGCATCGGTGCAAGAGGTGACAAGAATTGCAAGCCATGCTCATCACTTCCCCCTATTCCACCACTGCCTGGGAGCTAGCCTCATTTGGTTGCAGGGCCTCAAGTGGCTGCTTGAGTAGCTTAAACAGTGAAGAAGTCCTGCTTCCTGGCCCTGGCTATACAATGCTAAGAAACAACCTGTACTGCCTGCTGTGAGCTAACTCTGGTAGTTTCCATTCTTTCTTATGCATGTCCCACTCATGCATACCCTTGTTCATCTCATTCCAGTGCAAAGCTCTAGTTCTCCTCATAGAGACAGCAATACAAATCTCTAGTGTTACAGCAATGGTCTACATGCAGTCATTGTTCTTGGAGCAGGACTGAAGCCCTTGATGTGGGAAGCTTATGGCCTCTCCACACAGGCCCAAAGGTAGATTTGTTAAAGTAGGTTATGTTGTCTCCATGGCTCTCTGCCATAGAGCTTGCACACTGGCTTGCGTGATGTGACAGGGCTGGTTGGCCATCACTATCTCTGTGCATGGGTAATGTGGGAGCGTAACCAGTGAATGATGTTGTGGCTAGGTTTCCGGTTTTTGACATCTCAATGGCAGACGTGTTCCTGGAGAGCTCCCAGGGACGCGATCTGCATGCCAGTGGTTGAGAGGGGGTGTGATCGTACACGCCTTTGTGTTGGGCCCCCAGCCATGGGGCGCTAAAGGGTCCCCTCTCCCATGGCACGCTGCCGGAGAATTGAGGCTCCCTTCTGCCCCAACAGTCCTGCCGCTGGGTGTCCGCTATGGATCTTGAGCCGCTAACCAGGACAAGCGCGTGGAGGCCGAGAGAGCAACACATACCTTTGGTGAGGTCTTTGGGCCGACATGAACTGTGAG
>NW_015217760.1:0-1521 GCF_001447785.1 Gekko japonicus | reverse complement strand
AAAGAGCATCAGGAACGAAAATAACCATTTGCTAGTTTGCTTTTCATAAGGGAGAGAGAATGGGGGTGTCTACAGGACCTGAAATCTTTCAAACTCCACCTCCACGGGGCATCTCTGGGCTCCACCCACTGACACCAGGTTCTACCCTTTCTCTCTGTCAAGCTCCTCTCACCCACCATCTGAAAACAGAGAGAAGCCTAGCTATGAAGACCACAAACCTGACAGGTAGCAATTAAAAGGTGAGAAACCGTACCTCCATGCCATGAATAGCTTTAAAGGCCCATTCCTGCAAACTGAGCTGTTGTTGAAAGCACTGCCATGGGCATTCAGTATCATTAGTCCTGCCTACTTAAAGGGTAATTTGAGGGCACAAGAACTGGGGGCTCATTTTAAAGTGGATATGAGAGTTATCTTCCCCCCCCCAACCTGATCCAAGGTTGCCAACTCTTTCTAGCAAAGCTCCTGTGCCTTTAACATCTGTGTGACAGGCAGAAATTCAGCAAGCAGAGTGTTCCCTGGCATTTCGATCATGCCATTGGCAAGGCGTCTTCTGACATACCTGCAACTGGTTAGAAGCTCATGAGCCTTCGTAGGGGAACAAGATGGCAACCTTCCTGGCACATTTGATAGCAGCGGCCCAAGAAAGACAATATAAAGATGCAATTTTTCCCCCTTTTGATTCTCGGCCATGTATAAAGAACCAAGGGAAGATTTTTCCTATGCTCTTATTTAGAATTGAACAGATTGGAAAATCTGCTACCATCTTGTGGACGTGGATGGGTTTGTAAATGATAATGGCCAAGACTGCTGAAAGGTGGAGGGGGGGGGGATGGAGAACCAAAACTGCTGCTCCTGTGGAAAATCAGTTGCTAGTTTGGTTCCAGTTTTCCCCCTTTAAGACCTGGTTTCAATGTTACCTCCCACTGAATGATATCTCAGTGACCCTTGACTGATGGTCGTAAACTTTACAACTACAGTAAATTTCCTTATAAAAATGTAGTAATTTGCCTATAAAATGTAATCAACCCTCGTTGATTTAGTTGGACGTCAGGTTCTGCTGGATAGCGCAACAGGGCATTGATTTTATGGTATGGTGGAGATGCAAAATCTAAAGTTAGTCACTAAATCAACCACATATGAATAACAGAGGAATACATTTCCTCCTAAGGTATGCTTCTGCTGAACACTCCAAGATAAACTTATTACCTAAAGAATCCTCTTGATTTGCATGGGGAAATCAGACAAAGATCTGGTAGCCAATGGCCATTTCCTGTTTGTCAGATTGCCAGGCTTAAATTCTAATCCAGCAGGTATATATTTCTTGTTTATTCCAACTTTACAACATCCAAACAGCTCTGCATTTTGGAATCGGGAATATCTGTTGGCCATTTGTGAAGCTGTACTGACGTTCTTTTGGTCTTAAGACGTGATGGCTTCGATTTGAACAATTCAATTGGACTTTAAAAATGGCTGCTTTGGGGCTGGAGTCTAAGGCATGGTACCCTGCTGAGGTCCCTCCCT
>NW_015217759.1:0-1521 GCF_001447785.1 Gekko japonicus | reverse complement strand
TTCCACAACAGACCTTATTCCTAGTACTACATAATGATGTGTGAACTTGTCCAGTTTTGAATCATGACTTGATTGCTAATTAGGAACACTGTGTTCATTGTGTTCAAAACTGGACACGAAACATTTCACAAAATGTACTGTTACTTTAAGCATATTTTCAGACTGAGTTATACCCCTAGGGAAACTAAGCAATCACCCCACAAGAGAGTATTTTCAAGGCACTTTAGTCCTGATGATGCAAATGTATTTTGTTTTAAGGCTTCAAGGAGCAATGTTTTGAGAATCAAATCAGAGTCTGATCAGACAAGGCAGGGAATTTAAAACTCTGCCCCCCCCCTTCAGGCTCTGGGGCATTCCTAGTCATGCTTACCATACATTAGTTTAGAACCTTGGGGCCTTTGCTTAGCTGTGTCAGAGCTGCAACTATTGTTGATGACTTGTGCCAAAAATAGATCTATAACAGCATATTCTGCCTATGCACAGAATCTGGTTTTACATTGTGAACTGACTAAGGAAACTGTCATTCAACACCTTAAATAGATGAGCATTATGGATGAGGTAAAGCCAGGTGGATCCCAAACCAGATAATGAGTTTTGCTGGCATCACTGAAATTAAGAGCTTGGCCTTCTGCCCTGGCCTAGTCAATAAGCAGTGACTTCTCCCTGCAGTGTGCCAGACCTTCACCCCAGCCGTTGACCTCAGGGCATCTGTGCCCAAGCACACATTTCACATTTGGATCCAGGTATTGTACCCATGAAGCCTTCACTTGGTCCTACTCTGCTTGAAAGTGCTTCTAAGGTCACTGTCTAGATTTGACTACAAGGTACTGTCTGGACTGAGCGGATGTGTTAGCAGGGGAACCCTGCACTCTGGGAACTGTTAGACCCACTCAGAGATACTACACCAACAGCCTGCGACCCTCAAGACTGTATACTGTTGTGGTGTGCCTGAAGAAGAATGTGCTGAGTCATCTGCCCTTGGATTAATCCTTAGAGGTTGTACTATGATCCATCTGGGGAGTCCCAGAAGGACTGGAGCAAGGCCAAAAGCTTGGCCCAGCTGGCTAGAGAGTTAACTGAACATAACTCTCCGTCAGTAACAGCATTTTTCCTTTATCTCTCTGCTTCAGAAATCTTTTCCAGTCCTATTTTTCCTTAGCCCCACTCATAGCTTTCAGCTTTCCTCTGGGCCCAGCATGTCTGATTGGGACTAAGTGCCTGCCGAATGCCTTCGCCTTTCCTAGCTAGGGTGCTCTACGTTTGGGACTGGGTCTGGGGAGGAGGTTTGGGGGAGATGATTTCTGCCTGGCACTTTAAGATCTGTGGCCGTGGCACTCTTTGTCTTAATCACCCTCCCTCTTGCTTATTGTAATTGCTTCCTGACTGCTAATTCCCAGCTCTCTAACCCTTCCTGGCCCCTAGTTTACTAGCTTCCAGCTTCTTGTCAGCACCCAGTCTGCTGGCTCCCAACGTTTCATAGCTGAGCTGAGGGCTCATACTTGGCTGGTAATTCCTACCCTT
>NW_015217758.1:0-1522 GCF_001447785.1 Gekko japonicus | reverse complement strand
ACGTTGATCTCAGTAAATGTTTAGGCTCAGATATACTGCTAAGGTTCTAATGGATCCCGGGTGTTTCCCCTTACCATTTCTAGGACACAAAGTAGCTTAGTAACATGTTAGATTTTATAGTGGAAGAATACGGTTCAAACAGCTCATGGCCGTTCCGGCTGTTGGGCTGGAGAAGCGCCTTTGCCGCCCAGCCAGAAAAGGCAGGTGGAGTATAGGCGCCAAAAGTGCCACACACTGGCATTAAGAGGAGGCAGGGCCAAGAGGGCTTAAAAGCCCAGCCCCGCCTCTCCTCCACAGCAGTTCCATGTGGTTGTCAAGTGGGGAGGAGCTCTGTGGCACAGCTGTGTTGCTGGAGCCTACCTGTGTTCGGGCCATGTAGCTGAGCTCCCCCTTGGGTGATGACTGGAAAACCAGAGGCCTGCCGGTGTGCGGCCTCCTCTGCCGGGACTGGCAGCAGGGGGCACAACACCCCGAGGATGTGGAGCGGCAGACATGGCTGCAGTGGTGGCAGATGTGGCAGCGGTGCCAGCAGGGCCCCGGGGCCAGAATTGGTGCAAGACGGTGGCAGCAGCAGCAGACAGGCCACATCCACACAATGGTTTCAGGGGTGGTCCAGGTGGTGGCTATTGGCTGCATGTGCCCATAGGACCAGGTCGTCGCACAGCTTTGCGCTCTGGTGGATAGCAGGCCGGAGTGTTCTAGGCGAGTGGGGGACCCCAGTGCGACATCCCTTTTGGGTGGGGGGCTCTCAACCTGCAGGGCACTCAACGTACCACGTCCCCCACTGGGGAGGGGTGGCAGGCCATGTGGGACTGTAGTTTTATAGTGGAAGAAAAAGAAATTTACACACTGAGAGAGTTTTTCTTTGATGGTTCCAGAGGTGAACAAGATGTTTTCGTCTGTCACAGCCAACAAAGACTAAGAGATTTATCGTGGCATAAATTTTCTTGGTCTAGAATCTGATAAAGTAAACTCTAGTCCACAAAAAAACTCATGCCACAATAAATCTGTCAATCTGTTCCTCAAGACACCTTTGTTACTTTTTTAAAAAAATGTTTCTGTGTGGATTAAATCGAGTACAATTTCTGCATTGTTTCATTTTTTTAAGTATCTTGATGTTTTATATGTTTCACGACTATTAATTTTGGATCTTTGTTTTGTTCAATGCAGATTCCCATACCTTAAGACCATAAGAAGCCTTGTTCATGCAATACAGTGAACACATGTACATCCTGCCTGTACAGATCTGTTTGTAACAAAGAACCAACATGTGTTCACTTTACAAATGGAAATGGGGACCAGTACCTGGGTAAATGTGCAGTTTCAGTCACATGTTCAACTGTACGTGTGTTGAATGTGATAGGAGAATTACTCAGGACATGTATAAAGAAAAAATCAAGTGTACACTGTACACAGATTGTGTGTGCATTCACTGTAACTTATGGACAGGGCTACAACAGAACACAGACATTAAAAACTTTTAGTGCTCAATAATCATCACTCTTTTGGAAAACGATGTTGC
>NW_015217757.1:0-1523 GCF_001447785.1 Gekko japonicus | reverse complement strand
TTTTTTACAGTAGCGCATTTTGTTTGTACCCCTCTGACCTTCCACTGAAGCTTTCCATTAAGCCTCTAACTTTTTGATCCTGATTAACTGCCAACTAGATAAACTCATGTCAGAGGTCTTGTTTAGACAGTGTGTGTGTGTCTCAGCTGCAAGCCAGCCCCCTTCTAATCTTCCCCATGTTTTCCCAGTCCAGTACCAGTAACACAATATGCCATCATGATCGTATAGATGGAAGAAGTTCTAGTGGTGGTGCAGGGAGAGAGAGGGGATAGGTCAGTTCAAATCTGCTGCTTTTTCATTTAAAAAAAAATCAGAGCAACCTCACAAAACGATGAGGCGTTGCTGCATGAGGAGTTTGATTATAATAAATGTTAATAAAAACATGCCTGAGGACAGAGAAGGAGCAGCTCAGCTACATTAGCTCTGGCCCGGCAGAGTTTGGTGTCTGTCACCACTTAGTATCATTTTGAGACCTGGAAGTCTACACAGAGCAACAAAAAGAAGACAGCTAGACGCCAGTGTCAGCTGATTCCTCTGTGGTCCCATCCTCTCCACTATTGTTTACTACCGTACTGGAAGAAGAGACCCACATGTTCCAGTAGATTAACTGCACTATACTTTATTACTCTTTCTACACTGCCAGGATCAATCTTCCCACCTTTCCCTGAGTCTTAATCCCTGGGGCTCCCAGTCATTCACCCACCTCCAGTGCTGTTGTCAGTCTGCCAACGGTTGCCATCACCCATCTGTGCTCTGTCCAAATTCTATCCTGTTTGCTGCCTCTGCTCTTCTTTCTCCTGTTCCCTTTCTGCTGTTCCTCACCCAGAAAACAATTGTCCTCTTGATCTCTTCAGCTGCTGGCCATCCCTGAAACCCGGCTCCTCCTCTCTTATGATGCAGCTCTTACTGCCCTCTCCTTTAGATCGCGGTTGTAGGGGTGGCCCCCTCCTGTCCAAATTCAGGCAGCTCCAGCCCATGCCTGCCCTATCCCATTTCACTGCTTATCAAACTTCAAAGTTCATTGTGCAGGATTCAATATCCACTTTGCTGTCCTGGATCAGCTCCACCTACCAGCCTCTCTCACTTTTCAGCTCAGCACTTGATGCTTAGCTCACCTTCTTACCTGTTCTTTGGTGATTTCATGTAGATAATCTCTGACCCAGCTGCATCCCAACTCCACTTCTTATTTGAGCTTTGCCTTTGAATCGGGCAAGGAAAATAGCAGGCGAGGAAAAGATTAGGCAGTTCTCCACTTACCACTTTTTCTGCTTCCGATCTTTAGAAGCAGATTTTTTTTCTTCTTTGATAAGATCCTCAAGGCTAGTTCCATGTATTTGTATTTCAGTGTAACACGTACTTTGGTATTCAGTTCATAACATGCAAGGAAAGCCTTTTTGCATTGATAAGCAAAGACAGTTCATTTAAAATGAGTAACCATTTAAGCTGGTGGAATCATGTGCAAAAAGTAGATAGCAAGAAAAGGTACTGTAAGCTCTAGACCAGGGGTGTCAAAGATAAGGCCC
>NW_015217756.1:0-1522 GCF_001447785.1 Gekko japonicus | reverse complement strand
CAAGACTCTACAGCTTAGAGGGAGAATTGGACCACACCGTTAATTCCTAGCTGAATGAGGCTGACACCCGAAAAACAAACATTTTAATATGTGTTCCCCAACGTCTCCCCAATAGGTAAGATAGGGGAGGGAAGAAATAGCGTAGTGTTTTATCTAGAAATAGATACCAGTAAACAGCACAACTGGAACATCTATAATGAAAAGTTATGATAAATTGAAAAATTTCCCATGGGTTCTGTGGCTTGACTTCTGAGGATGGAAGCTCAGCAGGGAGGAGAAGAGAGATCAGCAGCTACCACACAACACACGTTCCTTCCTCCATTTCACAGAAGAAAATCGGATGCTCTTATACACCTGTTCACTTCGGAGATCGCTGCCTGAGCACGCCTTTCCCCCAGTGACCGCACATTGCTGAAGGACCTTGGCAGCCTACTGTATGTTGTGTTAGGTTGCTCTGAAGAAAAGAATGAGTAGAACCACCACCATATGTTAAATCTACAAAGGTCTGCTCACACAGAGGCTCTTTATCATAGATATGGAACGGCTTTCCAGAGGTGGTTAGGAGGTCGCCTACACACACCACCTCCAAATTTTTAGAAAGTGCTGTAAATTATTTAAGAGCGTGTTTTAGGATGTGTTAACTGTTCTATTTGAAATGTCTAGTTTTCCCTTCTTGGACTCTTGTTTTTGGACAGCTGTTACTGGAATGAACGGCTTGTATGTGGTTTGATATGCTGTTATTTTAGGGAGGGAAGGAAGGAAGCAAGCAAGCTAGCTGTAGGAGACCTGAGAACCCTGGGTGTCCCCCAACTTTTTTTTCACTTGTTATAGTTTTATGCACAACTTAGGTTTCCCCAGGATTTACAGAAGTATATATATTCTTTGGACATTACTCAAGCCATTGCCATAGAACTAGAAAAACACTAGCCATAGAACTAGAAAAACACGAGAATCACACACAGCTTGAATTTCCAATATTAAACTAAAAGCCAAATTATTGGCCATGTATAGCAGAAAATCTGTCCTTTGGCATCTTTATGGTGAAAGATCTATATTGTGCATGGAAAAACGGAAGCAATCCATTCAGTTTCACACCAGAAGTGCCAGTTAGTGATTCTACCACTCTTGTCACCAGTTTGCCTGCCTAGTCTTCTTCACAGTGGATAATAGCACTTGTTCATAACCTCCAAAGAAGTGCATACTACCTTCCTTGTTTAGGAAAGCAGTGCAGGCTAATCCTAGAGAGGGGAACAATTTGGGGAGCTTCTTGGCTGCTAAAGGTTACAAGTCCCCCATCTATTTCCTCTCAGCTTTCTCACTGTTGCTTTCTTCCTCATACTAGCAAAGAGGACAGAAGACGAACAGACAGTCATCGTTATTTGGAATATTATTACAGAAGAGAACCTGTTCAGGAAACTCAGTAACTCCACTATGCCCCCTGCCTGCCTCCTACCTGTGCTGTCTATAAAAGAAAAACAATTACAATCTACAAACACAGCATAGAAACATGGAGTGGGGGGGG
>NW_015217755.1:0-1522 GCF_001447785.1 Gekko japonicus | reverse complement strand
GCAGAACATAATAGTTCAGAACAGTGCTTTTAATCAGGGAGTAGACTGTAGCCTATTGCACTGCCGACGGTATCGTCTTGCTCTTACTGCACATTCTGTTTTTTAATCCATTTGCATATTGATTATGGTATGTAATTTCTTAGGCACGTTTTTAAAATGTGCACTGCCTTCTAGTTCTGTAATCTCAGTATTATTGCGTTGCTTATTAGATGTCTTATGCTTTCTGACTGCACACATAACCTACCTAGAGTCCCAGTGAGAAAGGCACACTATGAAGTGATGCCTGTTTTACAGGTGACTCTTGCCCCAGGATATTGTTAATTCTCTTGCCCGCCCACCCAGGGCCACCATCAGCCATACCTCATAGTCCACAGAGATCCCATTGGGCCAGCTGATGCTGTTGTTGATAAGGACCACACGGTCTGTCCCATCGAGCCGGGACCGTTCAATGCGGGGATACTGACCCCATTCTGTCCAAAACAGGTACCTGAAGAACAAGGGAATGGCCAGTGCCAAGGTCAGTAAATATGCAGCCAACCAATGAGGAACAGTTCCCAATCACACCTTCATCCCTGGATGACTGCATTTCCAAGCAGCGACTTGCGCACTACGGACAGATCTTCGGCAACACCTGAAGCCTGAGACTTTTCAAGGAACCCGCAGTCACACGCTCATTAGGCCGCAAGTGTTAATGTTATTAAGTGACAGGAAATCAGATTATTTACATATAGGCACTGATCACTGGACTGGACTCAGGCTAATTTTTCTGCTTCCACCACAGAATGGAACTCTCCCACATCTCACACTGCGGCCCACTGATCTCCTCAAAATGCTGCTCTTGAAGGACAGGGAAATCTCAAGTACAGAATGAGGGACAAATCAAGGATCTGTTGCACGGGGTGTGTGTGTGTGTGGAAACTGTTCCCCCTCTTTTCATTAGTAGAAAATTGAGTCTGGGTCCAAGATATAAGGATGACAGTTTGCCATCATCCATTGAGGCCCCTCATGTCCCCTCCTCACAGTCAAGCAGTAGGGGGGTCATAGGACCCTTTCTCTTGTTGCCAACATTTTGAACAACAGAGTGGGAGATGTTATTAGTACCCAAGAGTTGGGGCAAGGCCCAATATTTGTATATCCTTTGACTCCATCACCAGATACACCCACAGTATATTTCTAGTGGCCTCCTAACTGAGTACAGTTGAAGAGGGAGTGACCTAGTCCTTCTTTGTGCTCTCTACTGTACAAAAGGGCTACTTTTTATATTGATGAGGGTTATTTCAGACTACTAGCCCATTATTTATGGGGGAAGGGAAGACAGAATTCCAAAGGGCCCATCTCCCTGTGAGTTCTCGTTACCTCAGATGATCGAGCCTGAGGTACGTTCAGCAGTGGCTGTAAGAAACCCAGACTTGATCCTCTGGGACTATGACTGGAAGACTGGGAATGTTGACTCTTGTGGCTCCGCTCCCAGGGGACACACCCTGAACCATCCAGAATGTGGGACACACCCTGAACCATCCAG
>NW_015217754.1:0-1523 GCF_001447785.1 Gekko japonicus | reverse complement strand
TACTCTCAACATAAGCTTTTGGTTGTCCTTAGCTGGTTCATGGTTCATGGTTTACTTCCATTGAGCTGGGAGCTGAAAGAGTGATGGCAATCCCCCCCCCTAATTTCTCCACAACCCATGTCTCCACAACCATTTTACCACAACCAAGCAGCAGCAGGGGTCAGGGACTGCCATTGGGAAGTCTCCTACTGTAAAGGGAGACCTAGTAGCCGTACTGTCAACCTAAACTATATTACAGTCATTGTGAGGATCAAATGGAAGAGCTCCTTTGAGGATGGTCTGGATAAAACATAGTAGATGAATAGAGAGATGTTTTTATGAAGGAGGAGTGCAAGGTATATTTGACTGTCTAAGCTCCAGCTGTCATGTACATAAGAACTTTCATCAGTCAGCTTGAGGGAACTTGGTTTTCAAATGTCTTTATTCCAGCGATGACACAACTGTGAGAGCAGTAGCTTGGAAGCTGCTAATTTACCAGATTATTTCTTACATTCTGCAGTTCCTGGTAATGACTGAATCTTATTTGTGGATGATGATGCACTTTGCTCTGTATTTAGTGTAATAACGTTCATTTCTCCCCTGAAACTTTTGAAGCAGAAATGTCTGTTTTAATTGCTACTCTTTTCATGGAGGTATTGAGAGGACTGGAGGGAAAACTGTTTTAGCTAAATTACCGCAAGCATATTTTAAGGGGGGGAAAGAGAGGAAACAATGGCTCAAGACAACTTTTCCATTTTGCAATGAAGCTGAATGTTCAGAAATCAGTTTCCTATTTTTCTCTGGCATTAGGTTTCATTTTGTTACTGACCTTTGGTACTCAATTTCAGGATTTTTATAATATTGCTGCATGGTCAAATTGCTCCTCTAAATCCTTCTGAACTTGTTTTTTTTAACCTACTGGTTCTGTATGACAGTTTCTTTTCCTGTTCATCATATACCTGCTGAATTAAGTGATATATTTTGGTGTGTCTTTATAGAGGAAATAGATATACTCAGAATGATCTTGGCCTCCGTTGGCCTTGCAGGGCATATTCTATTAAGATGATAGGCAAGCCCCAACACAATTCCCCCCCCCCATAACCTATTCTAAGTTTCAGCTCAGGTGTTCGATCATAAAGAATTTGTGCTGCAGTAGATACTATCAGTACTCTGAGTAGTTAATATTTTTGTTCTCTCTGAAAATGTCAATATGTAATTTGGAATGAGGGGTTAGGATGGCACCTTTTGTTTAATTATAATTTGCTTTTATAAAAATAGCAAGAATAATATGCAAGGACTAAGAAGTGTGTATTATCTGCAAGTAGTAAGCAGCCAGTACATTGGTCTGTGAAAAATTTACTTTCTTTGGGGTCATTTGTGATCCCTTTTTTTTGGGGGGGGGGAGTTCTACTATTCCAAGACTGATCCCAGAGTAAGTCCAGTTGATAACTGGGACCGCCAAGTTATCATGTATAGGATGATAAGTGTAACAGTGAGCTTTTAAGTGTATAATGGCCATTGTAACAGTCCTGTTTGGTAGGCTG
>NW_015217753.1:0-1524 GCF_001447785.1 Gekko japonicus | reverse complement strand
TTTATTCATTTGCAGCCCACCTTTCTTGCTGCGATTCATAGCAAATTACAACTAACAACAATGCAGTTAGAACAGTGTAATACATGTGACCAACAGAACGAGAGAACATTTTAAAATACAGTATAATACAGACAACAAAGCAGGATTACAAAACCGGAGAACAATGCAGCGAACTATTATAAGCATAACTCTGTTTCAGACTGCAAGCCAGATAAAAATGAAGAAGGAACAGCTCAAAGCCATGTGAAGCAAGTCTGGGCAAAGCATTACAGCATGTGCATATAAATAAACAAAAAAAAGGCTAATTTCAAAGTCAAACTAAAACACAAAGCCACCAGTTCTGACAAATGCTTTGCACAGAAGAGGACTCCTCAGTTTAGCACCTGCATTTACTCAGATTCAAAAACCTGTCCCTGAGTTTCATAGAGGTCCTTCAGAACTTGTCAAAGACATGATAATATAATGGTTAGAGTACTGAGCAAGGACTGGAGAGAACCAGATCTAAACTTTCCATTCAACCCTAATGCTGACTGGGTGACCTTGGACCAGTCACCGCAGTACAGTTGCATTTCTGATTGCAAAATAACCTCCTCCTTTTATTCCATTTATAAATATTATTTTTTTTAAAAAATAATTTTCATCTTTGGCTTCTCCTGAGCTACTTCTGCATTACATCAATGTCTGTTGAAATAAGTGTGATTGAGGACAGGCTTACATGGATGCCACCAAAAGTAACTTCTTCATGGCAAGTGATTCCTGACTCAGTTTCCCAGTGTTGAATCTCCATGCCCAAGGCTTCTGCTAGCTGTGATGTGCAGAGTTACAGCCAGATGGTACTTAAATATGCCATGGAAGGGAAATGAATACACTCCCATTTGAACATTACAGAAGTGCAGAAATGAGAAGCGGTATTCAAGTGCCATTTTCAAACATTCGTTATAACATAAGAGAACTCTTTCTGCTGATGAAAGTAAAAGCCCCAAGAACTCTGACCATTTCCCAGAACTGGATTATATTTGTCAGTTGCCAGAGTAGGTTTTTTTTAAACAATTTTTTGTAACTACATAGAAAACTACACTTCCTGTTTTCTAAAGTCGCTTTGCTTTTTTCATTGCTTCCTTTATGTAGGGTTGCATGGGTTTTGAGCTAGAGTTAAGGGTCTCTACAGTTCATAAGAGCAACATCTAAACTATGTAATTTATATCATTTCTACATGAGGAACTAGATTGAGGTGGTGTTCTTAAGGAGGAGAAACTGTTTTGATAACTGATACAATGTCCTTGCATTGCAGAAAAATTCATGGAGCATATTATTACTTACCATGAATTTGCTGAAAGCCCAGGACTTATAGACAATCCTAATCTGGTAATAAGGATATACAATAGGTAATGTTCTATATATTTTCTATTAAATATTGGTTTTCTATGTTATTTTACAATAAATTTTACCAGTTAATAAGCACTGTAGCAGTTGTTCTGTTTTATTTCACCTCTTAGAAATCTCTCCCTTATATATAATTGAATA
>NW_015217752.1:0-1525 GCF_001447785.1 Gekko japonicus | reverse complement strand
GAAGAAGGTCCAAAGCTACCGAGTCAGAACTATTTATCTGCATGGGTAGTGGCTCTCCAGGGTCTTTCCTAGCCCCGTGGCCGGAATTAAACCCAGGGCTTCAGAAAAAGAACCTGCACCAATCCCCCCCCCCAACCCATGCACACTTCTTCTCTTTTGGCCAGGAGCTGTTGTGTCACTGTCGACAACACGACACCCAAACTAAGGCATCAAAGGCAGACTCTGGAATCCGTTTCCCCGGCTCTGCTGCATCCACCTCTGCCAATCTGATACTGCTCATCTGATACGGGTGCGTTTGACACCCACTTTGCACGGATGAGTCAGGAAGGGAAGCGGCTGAGAATCCAGCCCAGGGAGTGCTGATGATGGTCATTTAAAGACACAGCAGGAGAAAGTCAAGTCCCTGCACTGTGGAAACAATGAATGCAAAGAATCTGGGAGCCCCCGTGACAGTGATACCTTCTAAAACCAGTTCGCATAGAAGTCTGTGTACTCCGGCCTGTGGCTGACTGCTAACCTTGCTCAGGCACTGGGCTTCAACCAGGAACCCAGAGGACCAGTTCCTGTTCCCTGTGCATATTGTTACAGGAGCGCAGAATCCTCCTGGCTGGATGACTTACAACGCTCACAGGTGTGCTGCTCACCCCTCACTTTGAGCCGAGATGCTGATCCGGGAGACTGTGTTCCTCCTCTGTCCTGAAGACAGGCAGCCTGCCCGCCTGAAGGTACCTTGGCTCGGCATCCTTGAATCAGCTGCTCACTCCCTCAGGCACTGCCTAACCCCTTCAGGGACGAGGAAAAAAGGGGGAACGGGAGTTGATGGGGCTTCCCTCCAGTGTGACTTCCTTTGTGCTCCTCTCTACCATCCAAAGAAATCAGGCACTGCAGGGGAGTCGGTGAGTGGCACCAGAGTTCCTAAGAGAGCTAGAAAGGGGCTTCCCGGCCAGCTATGATGTGTCTCTCAGCCAACAGCTGCTAAAGTTACTCCATGTGGGCATGTATTCACAGACTCTGGTGCTCCTGGACAAGCCTTTCCCACAAGCTGACTGGTTAGCAATGGCAGATGCTAGCATTTGTGTGGAGAACAGAATTCCTATGGCTTCACAAAGGAACTTAAGTCAGTTTGGTGTAAGGATCCGCAAATCCAGCAGATGTAATAATTCTGAGAATTCTGAACTCGGGCTAAAAGGCACATTGCAGAAGTGAGGGATGGTGGTTATTCAGGATGGCACAATCCAGGACAGAAGGGTGTGGCCAGGCAGATTTATCTGCACATGAAGCTGCCTTATATTGAGCCCGACCACGGTCCATCAAATTTAGTATTGCCTGCTTTGACTAGCAGCAGAGTCTCAGACCAGTGTTTCCCCCCTCATCTACCCTCTCATCCTTTTAACTGGTGATGCTGGAGACTGAATGTGTGACCTTCTGCATGCAAAGCGGGTGCTCCGGCAGTGAGCCAGTCTCCCCAAGAATCAACCATAAACACAAGATTCCAGTCTTCTTTTTTTGCCGTCAAGTCACAGCT